>NW_018403393.1:40101-74655 GCF_002113885.1 Mizuhopecten yessoensis | reverse complement strand
ACAGGTCAATGCGACTTTGGCTTGTGGTACATATCAGCTGAAGCTGGCACCTGGCTATATCACAGAACATCAGACAGATGGGGGTGATTATGAGATATGGGTGTACCAACATGCTGATGACCTTCTGCGAGGCCAATTACATTCTCGCCACAGGTCGCAGGCAAAATACAATGTCTGGATAGAGTTTGACCTACACGCATCAGAGGATCCTGTCAAGGCATACTAATGTGTGTGTCCTGCAGGAAAGACTCATGTCGCATCAATACTGTATTATCTAGGATACTATGCACATTTAACAGATACTAAAACACTCCAGCCTAAAGCTCGCAAATTCAGAGACTGCATATTGTGAATGCATTCAAAAAAGAAACATTATTCAATTATAGCCTTTGGGTGAGGTCGATACCTGGATTTGTAGGTTGATAAATCCAGGTATTGACCGAAGTTGAAGGCTTCAATTGTTTTATTATTTTACAAAACAGTAATGTAAGCAATCTAAAAAAAAAAAAAAAAAAAACCTTCGGAAGTGGGATGGTGCATTGTTTGGAGACACGTCATAATTCTATTTTTATAAACACCCAGTCCTTCAACAAAAATCACGCGCTCCAAGTCAATATCGGTTTTTATCGGTGGACACGTGATGCACTTCTGGTCAATCACTTGACGGGAATGATATGAAAAAATAATAAGACCTAAGATTGAACTGAGAAAGCAGAAATTCAGGAAAATGTTTTGAATGACCAATTTTGACTATGTGTTGCCAAATTAAAAAAACAACAACAGTAAATACAATAATCCATGAATTGGAAACTATAACTCTCCTAAAAAGAAACAATTTTATTGGCTAGCACGCTCCAAGTCAATATCACTGGTACACCAAATGTTCTGACAAATTGCATAACTTTTGCTGTATGCCCCCTTTAACCACCTAGTTTAGTTAAACAGTCATACTCTACTATAAACCATATCATCCACCTTGATAGTATATTGGATACCTTGATAGTATATTGGAATGATTTTGGGTTAATTATGAAATAATTGCATTGATCTGTAGTTATTGAAGATTTATTTTGACATTGGTCATCCAACATATTATCCTTAAGATGACACATTTACCGACTACCGATTTTTTCGAAATTTCTACTATCGTCAGTCAGCATAATGTGCCAAATAATATCCAAAGTATGTTGGTGTACAAAAACCGGAAATATGCCTATCACTTCCGTAAAGATGCGAAACAACTAAAAATGTACATAACATACTAAACTTTTATGTCTGTGAGACTGCATAACTTTTTTATTTTGCAACATCTAGCTTTATAGTTGGGCTCATCATGAGCAGCAGACCATATTGATGAAAATTTAATCAGTTGCGATAATAAATTGGTGCGACGTATTGTTAAATTATCAAACATGACTATAGGTCATAAGGTTGTTGGATTTTATTTGGAAATAGACGTTGCTACAATTTGACATTTATATGACAAATTTACCGGTTCTCAAATTTTCTGAAATTTTCACTATCGTATCTCAACATAATGCACCAAATAATATGAAAAGATTTTTGGTGTACAGGAACCGGAAATCGGTGTTTTACTTCCGTAAAACAATTGATGTAGCAAAAAAGTGTATGAAAATATCAACATTTCTAGAGTTTAAGATTTTATAACTTTTTTATTATGCAATGTTTTGTTACATATTTGAGTTCATAATTTGCAGCAGATCCTATTTTAAATAATGTATTTATTATTTGGTAGGTAAAACATTGTTTTGATAGTTTTTTGGACAAAAAAGTGAACCCTGTCGTACACCTTTAGAAGGCGGCACTAAATAGTTCATAGCACAGGCCCTGGGGACCTTTTTATTTTTAAAAAAATATCTCATGGGTCGTGTCTTAGGGAGCTACAAATATAACCCAGTAGTGGGTAAATTGCTTTGTGGGCAAAATTCTTTTGTTCCTGTAACAGGTCCTTTACAAAGGTTCCATAGAGACGGCTTTTCAGACTTTACCAGTTTTGGTAAGCATAAAAACTTCAGTAGGTAGAGAAGACAAAATAACATTTTTGGTCTTCTTAATAAACCTTTTATTATTATTAGTATTACTTTTTTTGTGTTTTTACCCCACCTGTCCGAAGTGCAAGTGAGCTTATGTCATCGTTGTCCGACCGTCCGTCGTCCGTCAACTTTTCCTTTAAACAACTTCTGATGAAGAACGAACAGGCCTTGAGTCATGATATTTGGCTGAAAGCTTCGTTGGTAGGAGCCCCACAAAGTTTGAGAATGAAAGGTATAGAATCTTTATATTTGGATGGTGGCTTCCTGGGATAGAGCCCAAAAAGGTTTGAGAACGAAAAAAAGACATTCACCCACTTTCAAGGTCACAGGGGTCAAATATGTCAAACACTTCAAGCGACTTCTGAAAAACTGAAAGGTATAGAATCTTAATATTTGGCTGGTTACTTCTTAGATTGAGCACGACAAAGTTTAGGATTAAAAATGACCTTCACCTATTTTCAGGGTAACAGAGGTCAAATATGTCAAAAAACATCAAAGGACTTCTGAATAATCGAAAGGCATAGAATCATAATATTTGGCTGGTGGCTTCTTGGGATAGTTTCCAAAGTTTCCAAATGAAAATGACCTCAACCTACTTTAAAGGTCACAGAGGTCAACAACATTTCAAATTATTTGTTCGTAAGAACCAAAAGGAATGGATTCATAAGATTTGGCTTCTTGGGATAGAGCCAACAAAGTTTGAGAAGGAAAATTACCTTGACATACTTACAAGGTCACAGGGAAAAATATGTCAAACACTTAAAACAACTTCTGAAGAAGAACCAAAAAGCATAGAATGATATAATATTATTTGGCTGGTAGTTTCAACAGATGGAGCCAACAAAGTTTGCGAGTGAACTATTTGTAGTACAGTATAATATTTGATGAGAATAATTTGCTATGACTGCTTAAATATTGAGGTGAGCAATACAGGCCCTCTGGGCCTCTTGTTCTCTTTAGAATGGCACAAATAAAAAAGAAACAGATTTCACCAATAAACCAATTTATTGACACACATTGACAAAAACACAACATCATTTGATAATAGATTTTCAAAAAAAACCAAATACATGCATACTTCAAAAGATCAAATAACGTTTTCTCAGAAATAATTTCATTATTCTTACTTCAAACATTAAAATAATTAGGCCTTCACCTCCGTTATAAGGTATAAAAAGTTAAAAAAACAACAACATTTAAATATTTATTATGATGTAAATATCTTTATTATTTTGAAAACAACAATGCTACTATATAATACTGCTAGCATGGCAATAAGTCAAATAGGATCAAACTTTTAGACCTATCTAAATATTAGTATAGAATTCTTTTGAGCCCCAAAGTAATATTTAATGACGACAATTAACCACTGAACAGCAATGCAAGATGAAAATGTTTGGGGTTGGGCAAACGTGGTTTACAAGTCTGATCACATCAGCAGAGTTTTAAAAGGAAGGCATGCATAAAATAATACTGATGGGTAATTATAATAAATAAACACAAAAAAATATAACAAGTGAAAGAAAAATACAAAGTGAATAAATATATATATATATATCACAATACCACGCTTGTGCACTGGTATATAACATTTAACCACTAAAGAAATTAAATATTTTTATAACTTCAATCCTTTTACATGCTTGGTTTGGTGCTGGCATGACAAAGCATTTAAATCCATGGAAATACTTCTATAAATTATCTTTTTAGAAATCACAGTTTGTACCAAGAAAAACAATTTCTTTAAAAAATATCATCTGTTCTGATGCATTGGTGGAATTTTAAGTTATCTCCCTTTATAGATAACAATTTACCGATAAGAATCTCAATATAATTCAGCAATGGACTTCTGAATAGGTTATCTCTTTCAAATTCACAGACGATTTGGAGAAAAAATAACTGATCAATGTGATCTCAATTGATCAATTACTGAATACTGATGTGAAGCTCCGGATTTTTTCAAGTATCAGTTTTGTGAATATACTGTATTCAGATAGGAAAACAAAGTTAATTTTCTTGATAAGTGAATCAATTTAAAATGAGATGTCCATAAATATCACCGTGATATACAGTTGAGCACAAAACTATGGAAACGATGAAGCATCTTCACACATGATTGCATTCCCCATTGTAAAAACATTTCATTCATGAAATGGAAATATGAAGTTGATTTCAAATCAAATAATATCTGGATATAAACAATTCTTTCATAGATTCATAACTTCTAAAAAAAATCCTTTTCCAAAAAGAAAACCCAATATAAAGAAACTTAACAAGCAGTGTATCTTGTTTAAAGTGTCGTATTATTTTTAATAGTGGTTTGCTTAGAAAAATTGACAAAAATTTCAAGTGAGAAAAAAAATATTCAAAAAAAACTGTAAAACGACGGCCTTTGAATTTTCTGTTTGACGTTTGCTGTATAAAAACAACAAGTGTGGGCCACCATCAGAAGGTTGTCCCAACCATGTCCGTTATCTGTGTGCTTTAGGTCTGCTTTCACCACTGACTTTTGTAATCTATTGACTGGAAGAAAAAAGAAAAAAATGTTACTCAAACCGATATTTTATCACATGACTAGCTATATATAGCTTTTGTATGACTCCAACAGAATGCATAGGGTAAACTCTGACTTTAGAAGGTGCAGCACATTTCTAGCATCCAGTGAAACCTGACTTTACTGACCCTTCACTTCCTGTATAATATATCGTGAAGCCAAACTTTCATTTACCAACACATTTAAGGACATTATGACATGATATTTTGCCCTTACAGACGGGTTTTTCTGCCTTTAGGCCTGACTATACAAAATCTTACAAAACAGTATTCCAGTCAGTAAAGGCTGTTCATTACTATTGCAGGTTTATAAACTAGAAATAGAAGCCAAAGGCAAACTTATACCCCCTACTCCTATATAAGACAGACAGACGGACAGACATGCTGATTCCAGTATGCTCATCCTAACTTTGTTGCGGGGATATAATTACTCGGTCTTTGATTGCCTAAAACAACCAATCAACTATAAAACATCTTGTCCTTGTTATCAAGCAAAAGGGGAAAAGATCGGGAATGCGCCTGTGAAGTGTGGAGGACATATCTGTCGCATTATGTCAAAATCACAAATTTTGTGTGGAAGACCTTTAAAGATAGAAAACACTGCAAAAAAGCTTATTTCACAATCATTTGTTTTGTCATTTTCATTTTTCATTCAATAAACTTACATTGAATCTTTTCGGTAGTTTAGCCGAATATTCTACAATTTGTTGTTGTCTTAGATCTTCTCTTCTTTGCCTACAAATAAATTGATAACAATACAAAAAATATAAATGAAATAAAATGTTCATGCAATTAAGAAATGTATAATGAATCTAATATTGATGACACCAGCTACATGTATAGGGATGGACTGGTCACAGCTGATCACAACAAGTTAATGACACCAGCCACATGTATAGGGATGGACTGGTCACAGCTGATCACAACAAGTTAATGACACCAGCCACATGTATAGGGATGGACTGGTCACAGCTGATCACAACAAGTTAATGACACCAGCCACATGTATAGGGATGGACTGGTCACAGCTGATCACAACAAGTTAATGACACCAGCCACATGTATAGGGATGGACTGGTCACAGCTGATCACAACAAGTTAATGACACCAGCCACATGTATAGGGATGGACTGGTCACAGCTGATCACAACAAGTTAATGACACCAGCCACATGTATAGGGATGGACTGGTCACAGCTGATCACAACAAGTTAATGACACCAGCCACATGTATAGGGATGGACTGGTCACAGCTGATCACAACAAGTTAATGACACCAGCCACATGTATAGGGATGGACTGGTCACAGCTGATCACAACAAGTTAATGACACCAGCCACATGTATAGGGATGGACTGGTCACAGCTGATCACAACAAGTTAATGACACCAGCCACATGTATAGGGATGGACTGGTCACAGCTGATCACAACAAGTTAATGACACCAGCCACATGTATAGGGATGGACTGGTCACAGCTGATCACAACAAGTTAATGACACCAGCCACATGTATAGGGATGGACTGGTCACAGCTGATCACAACAAGTTAATGACACCAGCCACATGTATAGGGATGGACTGGTCACAGCTGATCACAACAAGTTAATGACACCAGCCACATGTATAGGGATGGACTGGTCACCGCTGATCACAACAAGTTAATGACACCAGCCACATGTATAGGGATGGACTGGTCACAGCTGATCACAACAAGTTAATGACACCAGCCACATGTATAGGGATGGACTGGTCACAGCTGATCACAACAAGTTAATGACACCAGCCACATGTATAGGGATGGACTGGTCACAGCTGATCACAACAAGTTAATGACACCAGCCACATGTATAGGGATGGACTGGTCACAGCTGATCACAACAAGTTAATGACACCAGCCACATGTATAGGGATGGACTGGTCACAGCTGATCACAACAAGTTAATGACACCAGCCACATGTATAGGGATGGACTGGTCACAGCTGATCACAACAAGTTAATGACACCAGCCACATGTATAGGGATGGACTGGTCACAGCTGATCACAACAAGTTAATGACACCAGCCACATGTATAGGGATGGACTGGTCACAGCTGATCACAACAAGTTAATGACACCAGCCACATGTATAGGGATGGACTGGTCACAGCTGATCACAACAAGTTAATGACACCAGCCACATGTATAGGGATGGACTGGTCACAGCTGATCACAACAAGTTAATGACACCAGCCACATGTATAGGGATGGACTGGTCACAGCTGATCACAACAAGTTAATGACACCAGCCACATGTATAGGGATGGACTGGTCACAGCTGATCACAACAAGTTAATGACACCAGCCACATGTATAGGGATGGACTGGTCACAGCTGATCACAACAAGTTAATGACACCAGCCACATGTATAGGGATGGACTGGTCACAGCTGATCACAACAAGTTAATGACACCAGCCACATGTATAGGGATGGACTGGTCACAGCTGATCACAACAAGTTAATGACACCAGCCACATGTATAGGGATGGACTGGTCACAGCTGATCACAACAAGTTAATGACACCAGCCACATGTATAGGGATGGACTGGTCACAGCTGATCACAACAAGTTAATGACACCAGCCACATGTATAGGGATGGACTGGTCACAGCTGATCACAACAAGTTAATGACACCAGCCACATGTATAGGGATGGACTGGTCACAGCTGATCACAACAAGTTAATGACACCAGCCACATGTATAGGGATGGACTGGTCACAGCTGATCACAACAAGTTAATGACACCAGCCACATGTATAGGGATGGACTGGTCACAGCTGATCACAACAAGTTAATGACACCAGCCACATGTATAGGGATGGACTGGTCACAGCTGATCACAACAAGTTAATGACACCAGCCACATGTATAGGGATGGACTGGTCACAGCTGATCACAACAAGTTAATGACACCAGCCACATGTATAGGGATGGACTGGTCACAGCTGATCACAACAAGTTAATGACACCAGCCACATGTATAGGGATGGACTGGTCACAGCTGATCACAACAAGTTAATGACACCAGCCACATGTATAGGGATGGACTGGTCACAGCTGATCACAACAAGTTAATGACACCAGCCACATGTATAGGGATGGACTGGTCACAGCTGATCACAACAAGTTAATGACACCAGCCACATGTATAGGGATGGACTGGTCACAGCTGATCACAACAAGTTAATGACACCAGCCACATGTATAGGGATGGACTGGTCACAGCTGATCACAACAAGTTAATGACACCAGCCACATGTATAGGGATGGACTGGTCACAGCTGATCACAACAAGTTAATGACACCAGCCACATGTATAGGGATGGACTGGTCACAGCTGATCACAACAAGTTAATGACACCAGCCACATGTATAGGGATGGACTGGTCACAGCTGATCACAACAAGTTAATGACACCAGCCACATGTATAGGGATGGACTGGTCACAGCTGATCACAACAAGTTAATGACACCAGCCACATGTATAGGGATGGACTGGTCACAGCTGATCACAACAAGTTAATGACACCAGCCACATGTATAGGGATGGACTGGTCACAGCTGATCACAACAAGTTAATGACACCAGCCACATGTATAGGGATGGACTGGTCACAGCTGATCACAACAAGTTAATGACACCAGCCACATGTATAGGGATGGACTGGTCACAGCTGATCACAACAAGTTAATGACACCAGCCACATGTATAGGGATGGACTGGTCACAGCTGATCACAACAAGTTAATGACACCAGCCACATGTATAGGGATGGACTGGTCACAGCTGATCACAACAAGTTAATGACACCAGCCACATGTATAGGGATGGACTGGTCACAGCTGATCACAACAAGTTAATGACACCAGCCACATGTATAGGGATGGACTGGTCACAGCTGATCACAACAAGTTAATGACACCAGCCACATGTATAGGGATGGACTGGTCACAGCTGATCACAACAAGTTAATGACACCAGCCACATGTATAGGGATGGACTGGTCACAGCTGATCACAACAAGTTAATGACACCAGCCACATGTATAGGGATGGACTGGTCACAGCTGATCACAACAAGTTAATGACACCAGCCACATGTATAGGGATGGACTGGTCACAGCTGATCACAACAAGTTAATGACACCAGCCACATGTATAGGGATGGACTGGTCACAGCTGATCACAACAAGTTAATGACACCAGCCACATGTATAGGGATGGACTGGTCACAGCTGATCACAACAAGTTAATGACACCAGCCACATGTATAGGGATGGACTGGTCACAGCTGATCACAACAAGTTAATGACACCAGCCACATGTATAGGGATGGACTGGTCACAGCTGATCACAACAAGTTAATGACACCAGCCACATGTATAGGGATGGACTGGTCACAGCTGATCACAACAAGTTAATGACACCAGCCACATGTATAGGGATGGACTGGTCACAGCTGATCACAACAAGTTAATGACACCAGCCACATGTATAGGGATGGACTGGTCACAGCTGATCACAACAAGTTAATGACACCAGCCACATGTATAGGGATGGACTGGTCACAGCTGATCACAACAAGTTAATGACACCAGCCACATGTATAGGGATGGACTGGTCACAGCTGATCACAACAAGTTAATGACACCAGCCACATGTATAGGGATGGACTGGTCACAGCTGATCACAACAAGTTAATGACACCAGCCACATGTATAGGGATGGACTGGTCACAGCTGATCACAACAAGTTAATGACACCAGCCACATGTATAGGGATGGACTGGTCACAGCTGATCACAACAAGTTAATGACACCAGCCACATGTATAGGGATGGACTGGTCACAGCTGATCACAACAAGTTAATGACACCAGCCACATGTATAGGGATGGACTGGTCACAGCTGATCACAACAAGTTAATGACACCAGCCACATGTATAGGGATGGACTGGTCACAGCTGATCACAACAAGTTAATGACACCAGCCACATGTATAGGGATGGACTGGTCACAGCTGATCACAACAAGTTAATGACACCAGCCACATGTATAGGGATGGACTGGTCACAGCTGATCACAACAAGTTAATGACACCAGCCACATGTATAGGGATGGACTGGTCACAGCTGATCACAACAAGTTAATGACACCAGCCACATGTATAGGGATGGACTGGTCACAGCTGATCACAACAAGTTAATGACACCAGCCACATGTATAGGGATGGACTGGTCACAGCTGATCACAACAAGTTAATGACACCAGCCACATGTATAGGGATGGACTGGTCACAGCTGATCACAACAAGTTAATGACACCAGCCACATGTATAGGGATGGACTGGTCACAGCTGATCACAACAAGTTAATGACACCAGCCACATGTATAGGGATGGACTGGTCACAGCTGATCACAACAAGTTAATGACACCAGCCACATGTATAGGGATGGACTGGTCACAGCTGATCACAACAAGTTAATGACACCAGCCACATGTATAGGGATGGACTGGTCACAGCTGATCACAACAAGTTAATGACACCAGCCACATGTATAGGGATGGACTGGTCACAGCTGATCACAACAAGTTAATGACACCAGCCACATGTATAGGGATGGACTGGTCACAGCTGATCACAACAAGTTAATGACACCAGCCACATGTATAGGGATGGACTGGTCACAGCTGATCACAACAAGTTAATGACACCAGCCACATGTATAGGGATGGACTGGTCACAGCTGATCACAACAAGTTAATGACACCAGCCACATGTATAGGGATGGACTGGTCACAGCTGATCACAACAAGTTAATGACACCAGCCACATGTATAGGGATGGACTGGTCACAGCTGATCACAACAAGTTAATGACACCAGCCACATGTATAGGGATGGACTGGTCACAGCTGATCACAACAAGTTAATGACACCAGCCACATGTATAGGGATGGACTGGTCACAGCTGATCACAACAAGTTAATGACACCAGCCACATGTATAGGGATGGACTGGTCACAGCTGATCACAACAAGTTAATGACACCAGCCACATGTATAGGGATGGACTGGTCACAGCTGATCACAACAAGTTAATGACACCAGCCACATGTATAGGGATGGACTGGTCACAGCTGATCACAACAAGTTAATGACACCAGCCACATGTATAGGGATGGACTGGTCACAGCTGATCACAACAAGTTAATGCAACTTTAACATTAAAATTCAAAACTAAAATGTACATGAAGAGAAATTGAAGATGATCGTTCAAGGGAAGAAACAATTGCAATAGTATTAACAAATTTGGATATTTCTCAAAAATCATTGTTTAAAAGTACATGTTGCCCACAACTGATCGGGCTTAATTTGAACACCTACAGTTATATATATTGAAACACACTTGATATACATGCAAATAAATTTGTATTACGTGGGTAATTCTAGACATTTACTAACACTGATAAAAGTATGTTTCCCTCGAGAGACTTTCAAAGTTTATAATATATTGCTATTGATTCAATAAAGAAAAGGGAGTTGTGACCTGATAACTGAAAAAACAAGCTTAAGAGGTCATGACCTTACAATTATTGAGCTTTTTAAAATTAAAAACTGTTTTTTAATGTATATTTTCTGTCTTTTTAGTGTCTCATAAGTGGATTAACTTTGGCTGGATATTGATCAAATTTTATGTACATTTTATCTGTTTTATATGTAGATCAATATGTGACACTTGAATAAAATTAAAAAAATATTATTATTATAGTATTGAGCAAGAGGTCATCAACTCTCACCGAATGGGCAAGAGGAGTTTTTTTACTAAACAAATAATCCAGTGCTCATAAAATCACAACTAAGAGCAAGAGGTCATGATCTCACAAAAAGTGATCTTCTTATGTAAACAAAAGGCTGCTAATAATGGAAATTCATGTTTACTCTTACGTTAAGTTGTCCTAAACAACCAGCCCAATGCACTACCACTACCAGCTATTGTCAGTATACTGTCAG
Organism: Mizuhopecten yessoensis; assembly: GCF_002113885.1. NCBI lineage: Eukaryota > Metazoa > Mollusca > Bivalvia > Pectinida > Pectinidae > Mizuhopecten > Mizuhopecten yessoensis. The sequence continues at coordinate 62,994 of NW_018403393.1, read as the reverse complement.
TATGCAGTCAAAATGTAGTCAAATTAATTATATGCCAGAATACAAGTAGAGATGGGGCCATGACCTCTCTTAGTCTCTATACAGCCTAGTGACTTATCTGTATCTAGATAAGGGGTCATGACCTCTGTAAAAGCCTAATGACTTACCTGTTTTAAAATAAGGGGTCATGACCTCTGTAAAAACCTAATGACTTACCTATCGGTAGATGCAAGAGGTTATGACTCTTTTTAGCTAAGGAGTTATGCCTTCTTTAAATAGCTTAATGACTTACTTGTATATAGATATGGGGTCATGGCCCCTATAAATAGCTTAACGACTTACCTGTCTGTAGATAAGGGGTCGTGACCAACTCCTGTCATTCCTGGAGGACTGCCCAATTTTCGTAGATGTGTGACTTCAGCTTCGTAAGAACTCGGAGGAGGCTGAATTAACTGGCAGGCATCTAATCCGTTGTCTCTTTCCTTCAACAGCATCATCTATGAAACAAAGATTACGAGATCACCATGTAATACAAACATTAATGTTTGTACAGCATCATACTCTATTGGTTTGAATAAAAAGCTGATGTATGGTGGCATATTTCTGCCATCGAGTTGCCAACTTAGGACTTAATGATGTCAACAACACAGATGAAGAGGTCGGCATAAACTGAAGAATATGTTGACTTGCTAATTTACTTGCCGAGATAATAAATTAAAGATAATTATCTAGTAAGTCGGAAACTCCGCTTTATATCGTGTTTTTGCTCGTATGTGACACCAACTTGTCAGTTATTTATGTCGATCTCCTAACTAAAAGATGTTGACATCTGATCTAAAAACCTGACGAAAGAGTCCTGAATTAAATGCCTGCTAAAACCACATATGCTGGGGTTTCAGGTCTGTTTCTTCCAGTTTCCAGACCAGATGTCTTTGATTGGAGTTACATCCAGAGCTGGACTATCACCAAGCCCAATTACAGTTGGGGTGAAAACCAATTTGTGATTCCTTGTACTGTGTGTTTTGGGCCATGTAGGTCTTGATTTTACAAAAAAAAAATCTCCACAATAATTGCCCACCCCCCTAACTTTATGACGTGTGAAAGTATCATTAGTTCAAATAATCGCCCACCCCCCTAACTTTATGACGTTTGGAAGTATCATTAGTTCCAATAATCGCCCACCCCCAGCTTTCATTTTATCATTGGCCTGCTAATTAAGTCAGTGATTCTGAGATGGATCATTTTGTTAGTGTCAATTTTATTTTATTGATAACTAAGGTCCTATTTATGGTTTATAAAAATTCAAATTTTTCCAAATTTGCATGGACATTTTATAAAGCTGGGCTTGCTATACATGGAAAGTTATTCTGGAACAAGTTAAACCTACAATTCCAAGCCTTGTTAGCTTATGTAATAAATTTTCATTTCTTCCCCACTCCCCCCAAGATATGGCATATCTTTGAAATTTAGCCTTCATTCCCTGTCTTCTGATTTTTAATTATCTATGATGTACATGCAAACATTACATTCATCACCTTCAATATTAATTTCTTTTTTAAATATTTCATACTGAAAAAAAAAGAGATAAAAGTTTGCTAATTTCTTCAGTCTTTAGACTGTGATATGTTGTACATAGAGATTTAAAAAAAAAAATCAAAATAATTTCTAAATATTTACAACATTTTCCAAATGGAAAGATATTTCAATTTCTTTGTTTTGCCTAATAAAGTCAGAATGACTGGACCGAAGTCCAACTACATGTGTAGACTTGGCAGTTACATGTAATCAGGTGAATAGATCAACACAAAAGTGCCCAGTTGAATGCCTTGCAATACTGTTATCTCTGACACAGATCTAGAAATACAAACTGTAACACTGTACTATTTAAATTGTGATACTTCAGTATAAAGTACATTGTGATCACTCAGGATAAAACTGTCATGTACTTTTAAAGACTAAATCAGACATTCACAATCTGTATTTTTAAGGAGACATCATGCAGTGAAAAAAAAAAAAAAAAAATCAAAGTTACATGTTTCTTAATTTTGGTAAATAATTTATAATTGAATGAACATGTAATTCAAGTTCTATCAACTTGTATCAATCACTCTTGCTGGCTCAGATTGGCTCTTAATGTAGGAAGAAACCAGAGCACCTGGAGAAAACCCACATAAGGTGACCCAATACTTTCAACACCCAGTTGGGGAATCAAACCCTGGCTATATATCTTGTGGAAAGGCAACTGTGCTATCAACTGTGGCCTCGGATTGTATTTTATAGTATATACACTAGTCAGTACATGTTACAAATATAAACTGGTGACTTTATGTATTTGGTCCTGATGGCAGATTTTCACAATGTAAAAAGTATAATAAAGAGAATGTCCTAACTGATCTAGATGTGTTATTTTAGAACATGAGGGTCGAGGACTTCTGACAAAGTTTCATTTAATCATATCATTATGTACATGTTTATTTTAACTTTAAATATTTAAAAGTTATTTATCTTTAGAGAAAAAAAATCTTTTAAGGTCACAATTTCACTTGATATCACATTTTGTCTCTGACATTAATATCACATGACATATAGAGAGACGCACATTCTACTTATGCCTCACAAGTTATAAATATGGTAACTCGACACTGTCTAAAATGTTGGACGAAATTTGAACAGAATGAGCCCCCTATTGTGAATTACTCAATGACATGTAAATCTAAATATACAAAACTTGGTATTAATAGGCTTATCAAGTTAATAATTAATTAAGGTTGGGCAACAGACAAAGCATTGTCTTTGAGTTTTGGATGTCAGTAAACCTGTTCATGTTTAGTCAGCTTCAATCAAAAAGGATAGCAACACATATCAGCTTAGATTTTTCACACTTTTCTTTTCAGTTTTAACATGATAGATATAACCTGAATGTTTACATAATATGGCATGATGGTAAAACGTAAGTACCCAGTTAACTTGACAAGGCATTGCAGGTTGCCTGAAGAATTGAACCCATGTCTAGATATGATTTGATTGATAAAATCTACCTGATAACCATTATTAGATTTTAACCTTCATTCGATTCAAACTTTAGGTGTACAATTTTGGTCAAGCTGTACTCTGATACCTTTAATGAGATATAATTCATTCATTAATTAAAATAGTATTTAATAATAACAAAATGATTTTTTTTTCAATATAGTAACTTAATTGACTGGAATGCTTGTTGATCATGTTGTATTCAGAAATTAGATAAATATTCCAGAAACTTGTTACTGAAGTATCCACATTAAATACAACATGTATAGATTAGCTCCATGCAGTACTGAAGTATCCAGAAATAGGCCCATGGCTGGTAGTAAGCTTAATCTTATTGCAGTTCAAAAGAAATGCCAACAAATGTGATGTCATTGTCCTGCAATATGCCCACCCAGTAATCCCCCCTACACCCAGTAATCCCCCCTACACCCAGTAATCCCCCCTACACCCAGTAATCCCCCCTACACCCAGTAATCCCCCCTCCCCACCACCACCCATTGCCCACAATGATGAACCTCTTCCAATGTTCCAGGATTAAGCATCCGAGACTTCGTTTACACCATTGACCCCACTTTACAGTTAACTTGGAATACTTATAAGATATATAAAGCTATATAAGTGTCATACCTAAATTTCTTAATAACAAGTTTAAAAATAGCCCAGAGTTCTTTTTTAATGGAAATCTAATAAAGCTTTAAATGAACTTAAAATAATTTATACCTTATAAGAACCTCACCAGGAAGATATTCAAGTTGAAAATAAAAAAAACTACAACAAAAACCACTACTACATTTCTTGTATACTAAACCCTTTCACCACTGTAGACCATAATGGACTCATCTATATCAATGCATGGAAGAGTCTACTTAAGTTACGTAGAGGTGAAAGGGTTAAGCACTCAAAATTAAAAAAAACAACACACAAGATATTATTATCCTCAAAGGATTGTTTAAATTGAGGTATTGAGGTATATTATAGAAGAAAATATCAAGTGCTATTATCAATGTTCGGTAAATGCACACATGTACATAATTTTTCGCACAGAGCTGTGAGGCTTCCTTGTATTATCATTCTCACTGCTATTGCGGTATTCATATATTTACATACCAACACACAATTGATACTTTCACATTTCACCAGTAGCTTCCCTAATTAACAACAATGATACACTATATCGATAAAATTATTCAGATACGCTTTTCCAGTGACCCGAGGAGTTGATCCCATGCTTACCAGCTAGTAGACCAGGGTTCAAACATTGGTGAACACTATAGACCTCACAGAAATAAAAAGCTTCAGATTTTTAACACAATATATAATACACTTACATAGAATCCTTTACAGTACCACCATAACCGGCCATCACCATTAAACAAATATCACTTACAGCGGAACACATTAAAACCCATACTGACAAATAAGATCAGGAGATAACAAGTTGTTAAAACTCATACTGACAAATAAGATCAGAACATAACAAGTTGTTAAAATTCATACTGAAAAATAAACTCATACTGACAAATAAGATTAGAACATAACAAGTTGTTAAAACTCATACTGACAAATAAGATCAGGACATAACAAGTTGTTAAAACTCATACTGACAAATAAGATCAGGAGATAACAAGTTGTTAAAACTCATACTGACAAATAAGATCAGGAGATAACAAGTTGTTAAAACTCATACTTACAAATAAGATCAGAACATAACAAGTTGTTAAAAATCATACTGACAAATAAACTCATACTGACAAATAAGCTCAGGAGATAACAAGTTGTTTAAACTCCTACTGACAAATAAGATCAGAACATAACAAGTTGTTAAAACTCATGCTGACAAATAAGATCAGGAGATAACAAGTTGTTTAAACTCCTACTGACAAATAAACTCATACTGACAAATAAGATCAGGTCATAACAAGTTGTTAAAACTCATACTGACAAATAAACTCGTACTGACAAATAAGATCAGGACATAACAAGTTGTTAAAACTCATACTGACAAATAAACTCATACTGACAAATAAGCTCAGGAGATAACAAGTTGTTTAAACTCCTACTGACAAATAAACTCATACTGACAAATAAGATCAGGTCATAACAAGTTGTTAAAACTCATACTGACAAATAAGATCAGAAAATAACAAGTTGTTAAAATTCATACTGACAAATAAACTCATACTGACAAATAAGCTCAGGAGATAACAAGTTGTTTAAACTCCTACTGACAAATAAACTCATACTGACAAATAAGATCAGAACATGACAAGTTGTTAAAATTCATACTGACAAATAAACTCATACCGACAAATAAGATTAGAACATAACAAGTTGTTAAAACTCATACTGACAAATAAGATCAGGAGATAACAAGTTGTTAAAACTCATACTTACAAATAAGATCAGAACATAACAAGTTGTTAAAACTCATGCTGACAAATAAGATCAGGAGATAACAAGTTGTTAAAACTCATACTGACAAATAAGATCAGAACATAACAAGTTGTTAAAACTCATACTGACAAATAAGATCAGGAGATAACAAGTTGTTAAAACTCATACTTACAAATAAGATCAGAACATAACAAGTTGTTAAAATTCATACTGACAAATAAACTCATACTGACAAATAAGATCAGGAGATAACAAGTTGTTAAAACTCATACTTACAAATAAGATCAGAACATAACAAGTTGTTAAAACTCATACTGACAAATAAGATCAGAAAATAACAAGTTGTTAAAATTCATACTGACAAATAAACTCATACTGACAAATAAGATCAGAACATAACAAGTTGTTAAAATTCATACTGACAAATAAACTCATACTGACAAATAAGATCAGAACATAACAAGTTGTTTAAACTCATACTGACAAATAAGATCAGAACATAACAAGTTGTTAAAACTCATACTGACAAATAAACTCATACTGACAAATAAGATCAGAACATAACAAGTTGTTTAAACTCATACTGACAAATAAGATCAGAACATAACAAGTTGTTAAAACTCATACTGACAAATAAGATCAGGACATAACAAGTTGTTTAAACTCATACTGACAAATAAACTCATACTGACAAATAAGATCAGAACATAACAAGTTGTTAAAACTCATACTGACAAATAAGATCAGGACATAACAAGTTGTTTAAACTCATACTGACAAATAAACTCATACTGACAAATAAGATCAGAACATAACAAGTTGTTAAAACTCATACTGACAAATAAGATCAGAACATAACAAGTTGTTAAAACTCATACTGACAAATAAACTCATACTGACAAATAAACTCATACTGACAAATAAGATCAGGACATAACAAGTTGTTAAAACTCATACTGACAAATAAGATCAGAACATAACAAGTTGTTAAAACTCATACTGACAAATAAACTCATACTGACAAATAAACTCATACTGACAAATAAGATCAGGACATAACAAGTTGTTAAAACTCATACTGACAAATAAGATCAGAACATAACAAGTTGTTAAAACTCATACTGACAAATAAACTCATACTGACAAATAAACTCATACTGACAAATAAACTCATACTGACAAATAAGATCAGAACATAACAAGTTGTTAAAACTCATACTGACATATAAGATCAGGACATAACAAGTTGTTTAAACTCATACTGACAAATAAACTCATACTGACAAATAAGATCAGAACATAACAAGTTGTTAAAACTCATACTGACAAATAAACTCATACTGACAAATAAGATCATACCAAGTTGTTAAAACTCATACTGACAAATAAGATCAGGATATAACAAGTTGTTAAAACTCATACTGACAAATAAGATCAGAACATAACCAGTTGTTAAAACTCATACTGACAAATAAACTCATACTGACATAAACTCATCCTGACAAATAAGATCAGGACATAACAAGTTGTTTAAACTCATACTGACAAATAAAATCATACTGACAAATAAACTCATACTTACAAATAAGATCAGAACATAACCAGTTGTTAAAACTCATACTGACAAATAACCTCATACTGACAAATAAGATCAGAACATAACCAGTTGTTAAAACTCATACTGACAAATAAGATCAGGACATATAACAAGTTGTTAAAACTCATGCTGACAAATAAACTCATACTGACATAAACTCATACTGACAAATAAACTCATACTGACAAATAAACTCATACTGACATAAACTCATACTGACAAATAAGATCAGGACATAACAAGTTGCAAGTATATTCTGGGATAAATTTATATAACATTTAAAAAAATTATTAAAACAAGAGATCCCAGAGGGATCTCGGTGCCCACCATTGTACCATCCTCATTAGTTCTTTGTCAATTCGATCTTTTCTCTTCTTTTCTCTAATCTGTTTGCTAGAGTCATGTTAACAGTAAATGCACCTTGAGGTAACTTTTGATCTAAACTTAATACTGATGTGTATGAAAGCCAACCTTCAAAGTGAGTTTGTCATTTCACATATTTACTAGTACAGTACTAATGTGAAAGAAATATAATCAATCATTGCAATATGAGAAAGATCTGTTTAGTTCTTGCTTTGGTTATTTTGTTTTTATGATCAGTCTCAAAATATAACATGCACAACGAGGGGTCAAGGGGAACCTACATATCAAATTTGAGAAGATCCCTCAAGTTATTCCTGAGAAATAGTACTAACAAACCTTCAATGTCAAAAATCCTAGATGGCTGTTGGTAGGCCATTTTGTTTAACTGATCAGTTTCAAAAGTAAACATGAACAATAAAGGATAGTGGGGAACCTGCATTGTGGCTGGCCAAAAAAAAAAAATGGCTGAGTAAAAAAGTTTACTCAAAACTCGCACCTCAAATCGAAATAATGACAACTGAAAAATGTACTGCCCCCCAGTTAATGTTGAAGGGACTATAATTTCTTTTATTCATTAATCTTTCGACAGTCCCCCAAACTATTTTTGTTGTGACTACCTCACTTTTGACAACTTTTGGTCGCTCGAGCAAGACTTTAACCGCCATTGGTGAGCAGGTGACTGTCCATTTTAGGCACTGCTGCAACAACAAGGGAACAAGGGAAACCTACATAGAAAATTTGAGAAAGATGGCCTCTGGTACTTCCCGAGAAATAGCGATAACAAACTTTCACTATCAAAATCCAAGATGGCTGCCTGTCGGCCATGTTGTTTATCCGATCAGTCTCAAAAGTTGCCCTGCACAGCTAAGGACCAAGGGGAACCTACATATAAAATTTGAGAAAGATCCCTCTGGTACTTCTTGAGAAATAGCGATAACAAACTTTCACTATCAAAATCCAAGATGGCTGCCTGTCGGCCATGTTGTTTATCCGATCAGTCTCAAAACTTGCCCTGCACAGCTAAGGGGAACCTACATATAAAATTTGAGAAAGATCCCTCTGATACTTCCCGAGAAATAGCGATAACATACTTTCACTATCAAAATCCAAGATGGCTGCCTGTCGGCCATGTTGTTTATCCGATCAGTCTCAAAACTTGCCCTGCACAGCTAAGGGGAACCTACATATAAAATTTGAGAAAGATCCCTCTGATACTTCCCGAGAAATAGCGATAACATACTTTCACTATCAAAATCCAAGATGGCTGCCTGTCGGCCATGTTGTTTATCCGATCAGTCTCAAAACTTGCCCTGCACAGCTAAGGGGAACCTACATATAAAATTTGAGAAAGATCCCTCTGATACTTCCCGAGAAATAGCGATAACATACTTTCACTATCAAAATCCAAGATGGCTTCCTGTTGGCCATGTTGTTTATTCGATCAGTCTTAAAAGTTGCCCTGCACAGCTAAGGACCAAGGGGAACCTACATATAGAATATGAGAAAGATCCCTCTGGTACTTCATGAGAAATACTGATAACAAGAATTGTTTAAGGACGGACCACGGACGCAGGGTGATTTGAATAGCCCACCATCAGATGATGGTGGGCTAAAAAAGGGGTCACACATGTACGCACAATATTTTTTCAAAATTTTATTATTCATGTTTTATTCAAATAGTTTGAAATGTTCAAACTGTACATAAGCAGAAAAAAACCCACTTTTGAACATGAAGCTAGCTAACACTAGCTTGCATAGCATGGAACTGGGGTATAATGATATATATTTATGTAAAAATTGAACTGTCAAAAAACTATTATTATCAGAATTTTTATGTTAGAACTAATCACCATAATACATTTATCACTTATGATATAAATCTTTTCACAATTACTGAATTTGAACAAAATAAAATTGTGTTTCTGGTGTCTCAATTTTACTTTTTTAGGCTATATAGAAACAGTGTCTCAATTTTACCTCTTTAGACTATATATAGAAACCTCTTTAGGCTATATATAGAGAAACAGTGTCTCAGTTTTACCTCTTTAGACTATATATAGAAACCTCTTTAGGCTATATATATAGAAACAGTGTCTCAATTTTACCTCTTTAGGCTACATATATACAGAAACAGTGTCTCAATTTTAAAACCACCTTGGTTTTAAGCTTTATTTAGCTGAGAAAAAAAACCCCAAGAGTTCAGAGAAAGTGGAAACACAAGTTTTTTGCCATATATATAGTATTACCCTTGATTAAAGCTACGTACCATAACCAAGAGCTATACTCCATACCACAAGCTTGTACCGTAACCAACAACACTAGCGACTCGCAAACAATTTCACATGAAATTTACATGATGTACACATGACTGACTCACGGAGTAGCATGGTCTGATCAATTTCACTAATGGGCTAATTGACAGTCTGATGGTGAAATGTTTGGAATTAATGCAGTCAGAGTGTAAATGTTTGCGTGTATCAATTCACACTTTGTCATACAAATGGCTAAAATTTCAAGATTGTATTAACACTATAAAGTATATATATAGACAATTCTTGATTAGATTCAATGACTGATGTCATGGCTGACTTCATGGGGACTAACTAGACAAAATTCTTTATCATTTATTGGTTAATTTCTTCGCATAAAAAAATGTCTACCTCTTAAATTTTCCATCGGTGCTAACAATTTGTAAAACTTTATATTAAATTATGATTTCCCCCTTTTAACATTTTTTTCTGTTTTCTACAGTTTTCATATTGCAAACATGGTAAGATATCTTACAGTCAATAAGATTTTGGACTTTCGGCACAAACAGATAGGAAAGTATGAATCCATGTATATATTTGGGTATACATTCATACCTTTTTGTAAAAGCTTTCAATTTCATGGGATGAAGATCCCGATATAAATTATGCAAAATTTCTCTCAAATCACAAAAAGCAGAATTCACCTGAAATATGGACTGGACTGGTCCCTGTTATGATTATAGCCCATCTTCTTAAAATCATTCCAAGTATAATCTTGACAAATAATCTTATTTTTTTCCAGACTTAACCAATTTGATGCTTTTTTTATCAAGTTCTGTTCAGAATATGGAAAAGTAGCTTCCAGATAAAATTAATGTAATTTAGCTCCTAGTGTGAAATTGATCAGGCCCAACAGCTTTACACTACCCAACACTTTCATACAAGATCCTGAACACAATATTGTGTTAATACTTAGGTACACATCTCTTACATACTTTTGAAGGAGAGCGATCAAATAAAGATGTCAAACTTCTCTGAAAATAAATTCAACAATTAACATTTAAAATTACTCCATTTAATTTCCTGTAAAACAAAATCGTTACGATTAATATGTGCAATAGACTTTTTTTGCATACCATTAATTATTTTAGTTTGATGATGTTTTTGAATGCAAAGGCTTAGTGCCATTTCTTTCATAGTAATACCATATCTCTTAAATTACGATTAAGTGGCTAGGGGATCTCAATACTTTAGATTTTTTGAAAATTTTATAACCAGTCTGTATACATATCTCCAATCATATCACAAAACATAAAATATCAAAATCAATTAAATTAACATCTGCATATCTCAATGATTATTAGCTCTAGATCTACTGGGCTTAGCTAGACCAGTTAATGTATAGTGATGTAGGCCCTACTGCCTGGTATGATACCAATATTATTTGGACGTGGTGAATGCTGATTTTAACAAAAATAGGGTTGAAGTATTAGGGGAAAACTATTCATTATAAATCACTGTCAACTGGCGTCACGTTATATGATCACTGATTACAGGAACATCAAGATAATTGGTCCGGACCCGGTACACCGATATTTTCTATTTTCATTGCCTTTTTTTCTGTCAATTATGGAAAGTTAAATTAAATGTAACACTGGTATTTAATTAACAATTTGTATCTAAAACTCACCTTTACTAATGCCTTTCTCTCTGCTTGGTTTTGTCGTCTCCTCGCCTCGTGATGCTCGTTAATTCCTGAACAAGCCATCCTAACAGTAACTCATACAGCTCCAGCGAGCCCTGTCCTGCTACCTGCGACGATTAAGTTACTGAAAGAGAGAAAACAGATCAATTGTAAAGTTTTTCAGGCGGAAACGGATGGTAAGATCAGCAATATCGTGAAAATGATTCAAATAACGAATGTCAAATAAAATTTGTACTAAACATGGTAAAACCGTATGCTGGCTACCGATTAAGCAACAATACAAACCTTCAGTATTGGATGAATTATAAAAAGAAATTATCGATTCACTTCTGAGGCAAACCTTTCGTTGCCTAGCACGCGGAAATGGTTGACCTATGACCTGAAACAAAACTACGTCTTTATTGCCTTCTCAGTTATGAGAGTTCCCCTACAAGGGGAGTGATACAATATATTTGCGGGCGGCAAATTCGAATCATATTTTAGTCTTACAGATTATGTTTATTTTTTAGTAAACATTTTTGTCGTCTCTTCTACTGTAAATGGATTTTATAAAGAATCTCAACCTGTCTTGTCTTGTATAGTATCTTCCTTCTATAGTAGGAGAACCAGTATTCAAAATACTGATAACTTGCGTCTCTGAGTGATGTAATGTGAAATCCTATTTATGGAGACAATCCCGTTTATATAGTAGACTATAAAGAAGACTCATCAAAACATTATAGTAACGTAATTGGTAGTCGGCTCAATACTTTATTGGTACTATGACTAGTATTGTTAGTTTTGATATTAATATAATAAAGGGAACAAAAAACAATAGGGGTGGTCTACTGGTAAAAACCTAAGGATATATAGCTGGTTTGATAGATAACTTAGTGGTGGGAGTTTAACTGTATAACTTTCTTGGGAAAGGAATTAATATAAGCTCCAAGCTTGTTTTCCCATCCCATATTTACAGTTGTATTTGTAATATTGTTGATTATATTGAATAAAATATTGTTTAAACTAACTGTATAGTATATTATGGGTGTATCGATCCAGCAGAGCAAGCTTGAGCCTATGATTGATAGAAGCACACACACACTACTCTGTTGTCGCCACTTCTTCCATAACTACATATTGTCCTGGTACATAAAGCATTGTTAGATTAACAGTACGCTTCTCCTATATTATGGAGCGTAAAACACAGATGGGTGATTCTAAAATTAAACACCATTTAGTATTTTTTAAATGAAAATTACAGTGTAATTTTGCGAATGCTTGTTTTACTTACAAAAAGGAATAAACATATACTTTTCATTTCATTCATTAGCAGTGAGTCAATACATGTAGAAAATGTTAAAAAATGCACCGTTTCCACTACATACACAACCCGACCGTCATTCCCGTAACACTATCAAAACGTTGATTAAAATATTTTTCTACAATAAATTTGATTGTTTTCTTTCACTATCCGATGAATCAAGATACAATCTATAAACTTATATTTTGAAGAAGAAAAAAATGGAGTTCTTGTGTTCTTCATTTGGAAAAAGTATAGGTCCATCGTATTTTTTTCTGGCTATTAAGCTACAAAACCATCGAAATATTATTTTTCTTTAACTTATATATCTCAGGTTGTATTGATCTTGTGACATTTAATTATATATTTCATTATTGTTTTGTTTGTGTATATCTGGAAAAGGACGCTACGGTAATGACATTGATGTTAATTACGAAATGTTACGGAAATTACACAAATATCTTTTTTTTGTATTTTGACAACCCATTCTCCACTTTAAATGCACCAATTTTAATCAAAAGCACTATCTTTTGAAAACAATAAACATGTATATGTCTGTTAAACAATACTAAACGAAACAAACTGTAATAAATTCAACACAATTTTATCAACCAATATTCTTAGTAATATGGTCTTAACAAGTAAAACAGAACTCGTGAATGATCAAGTCAACCAACACAAGTGTAACGTATATTATATATATAGAACTCCAAGATGTTCATGTAACAGTACCTCTGATATTTCTTCATTGCACATATGTAAGATTGGATGGGGTTGACTGTTTCTTTTTCTACTATGGGTCATACTTTCCGGTTTTTTAGGATTGAAATTAACTAACCAAGATTTGGACCATTCAGTAATTTTTAGTAGATCTGACTCCATAATGTTGTTTGTTTCTAAAGGGTTTTCAACTATCATGTACAGAGTAGTATCGTCAGCAAATAATTTGATAAAAGATTTGATATCGTTGACTATGTCATTAATATAGATTAAAAACAACAAAGGTCCAAGTATTGAACCATGTGGAACTCCAGCCTTAACTCCTGCCCAATCAGAGTGAACATTATTGATTATAAGTCTTTGTTTTCTATTCGTTAAGTAGCTTTCGAACCATTTTAACAGCGATCCAGTTATTCCAATTTTTGATAATTTATACAACAGCCCTTCGTGCCAAACCCTATCAAATGCTTTGCTGTTGTCACAAAATACTACTCTTATTTCTTTACCTGAATATAATGCCTTAATAAAATCGTTGGAAATACTTAATAATTGGTTAATAGAGGAATCGCCTGGTGTGAAACCTGATTGATATTTTGTTATTACTTTCAAATCAAGAAGAAAATTGTGAACATGTTTATGAACGCACCTTTCGAACACTTTACCAATTATACTTAAAAGTGAAATTGGTCGATAGTTTTTAACATCATTACGGCTATCTTTTTTATGTATAGGTAAAACATTTGCTTCTTTCCACGATGATTGAAATATTCCTTGTGATAAGGATTTATTAAAAAAATATAGATAATGGCTCAGCAAGCGATGTTGCGGCTTCCTTGAGCACTTTGGGACTAATAAGATCTGGTCCTACAGCTTTACCAGCTTTCAAATTGAGGAAGGCATCCTTAACATCAGTACATGATATATTCATATTACTCAGACAAATACGATTAGGGGATTCTATTAGTGGAGGAAGCATAACCATTGAATCATCCACAACGGATTGACTTGAAAAATATAAGTTTCTCCACATTTACCACTATTGTTTATGAAGAGTTTTACAGTTAACCACCATGACTTGTTGGATTGCCTTAAATCAGATAATATTGATGACAAACTATTAAAATAAGATTCTTTAGATTGTCTAATGGCATTTACACACTTGTTACGGGTTTGTCTGAAAATAGACCAGTCAGATTGGCTATCAGTAAGTTTAGCCTTATTGTGTTTTTTTTACGTTTTGATATTCATTTTCTGATTTTGTTATTCATCCATGGATGATCACGTTTTCTCATAATGACCGTTTTGTTAGGAATAGCCGAAGAAGAAGCGGAATCGATGAAATCAGTTAGACGCTTGCATGCTAGATCGATATTAGCATTATATACTTGAGACCAATCCGACATTTCTAATAGTTCTCTTAGTTATCAAAATTCCCATGCTTATAAAGCCAGATTTTCCTTCGGTACGAGTCGGTTGAATGTTGAGCAATATTAAGAGTTGCATAGATGGGACAATGGTATCTTACTGGTTTGTCAAGGAACGACTCCCCTACATAAGACCGATCTATTATAAAATCGTTATTTACCAATATAACGTCTATTAAGGACATTCAGTAATTAACTGCGTAAGTCTGTAAGTGTACATTATGTTATCAAAATAGTTAAAATCATGACTGCGTTCAGGGATGTGTAGTGTCCCTGCTGCGTTGCAGTAAATTTACGTTAAAATCACCAGTTATTATAACATTTCCAATACTAGAGTTAATCGCCCTACCAATGGATTCCTCAAATTTGGTTCATACAGTTATGTTAGAATTTGGGGGTCTATAGAAAGTACCAAATATAAATGTTTGACCTTTGGATGCTATTTCAACCCATACACATTCGACATCGTCAACTTCAATATCGGACCTTCTTTTGACAAAAATATTGTCTGCTACATAAACAGCAACACCCCCTCCAACGGCGTTATTACGACAGTAACAAAAAGGCCTGTGAAAACCAGAAATATCCAAGGACGAATCAATATCAGAGTCAGAAAGCCAAGTTTCGGTAAATGCTAAAATACTATGCTCATAAAGTTCGGTGTACAGAACATCTAGTTTTAGACGCAAGCTTTGTACTTTCAGGTGGACGAATGAGAAGCAATTAATATTATGTGTAAAAGATACAGGTTCGTCAGAGGAGATTGAAGAGGAGTTTACAGAAGGATGAAAGGGGCCGGGATTAGTTTCTATATCGCCACAGCATACTAATGACAAGACGAGAAACATACAGTATAAATTGAGCGATGATCGCCGTGAAATACGCTTTAAGTAATAAAGATTGATTTCGACATGAAGTTGTGTGTATGTTGCAAGTTTTACATACGCCTAACTGTCGAACAAGGAAAAGGAATATGACAATGGGCAAAAATGCATGATGGTTCCAAAACAGCACAATAAAAAAGAAGACTTTAAAAATATCATTCATTATACTTACAGATCGAGTTTGAACAGAGTGTGCAATGTCATAAAACAGTCCTATTCTTACAGAAAAAATGTTATGACTTATTGGCATTTATATATATTTAGGTAATATCAAATGGGAACATCATCATCACAAGAGTAGGACTAGACTGGCCACCGTCTCTAGAATATTAAATAATTAAGAAAAAACTAACTCTAATAATTTTGATCACTTGGATGTCTGATTCTAAGTTCTAAACTAGGGGGAGATAAGCTAGTAGTAAAATGCAGTCGAGAAATTCTTCATAAAAACTAAGGGGCTGGTGGCCAGTCTAGAGTAGGACCAATGTAAGACCAGCCAATACCTTACTCAGTTTGAGCAATAAAAAATACGAAGTTATTATTACATTCAGGGTTTCCACTGCAGATAATAAGTATTACAATACTGGGAAGGGAGATATAGGGGAAAACATTATAGAACACAAATTTACACTCCATGACAAGAGTTGAGGCGCAGAAGTGCTCCAATATAGTAGATAGTATCACATTCTCGAAGCTGTGTTGAATACATGTAAACACCTCCAGGGGAGATCACCATCCTGTTGGCCTCTGGCTTAAGCTAAGGGGGTGCACAGCCTCCTTTTATACAAAATTGAGTCCCCTTTGCCCAAAGATGCTCTTGAACAAATTTGGTCAAAAAACAGGGAGCTGTTAAGGACAAGTAGCTTTTGAAAGATAAAAGTTGACGAATGATGGATGGAATATAGATGCTTGCGCATCACTGGTCCTGCCGGTTCTTAGGACCTGGTAAGTCAAAAAGGAAAGCTGACACCATATACTTAAATGATACTTTTTATTACATAAATAATTTGTAGAATGCCATTAACATACAATATATATTAATTAACTTAAACATTTTTAAATTCCTTTATGTAGACATTATGTTTTTATTCAGGTAAACTAATTGTAATACATACAGGTAAACTTAATTGTAATACATACTAAGTTGTATATCACTTACAAGTTTAATTGATAATATTATGTATTTTTCTGTAATTTTTTGAATAACTGAAGTTGTGTATATCAAACCAAATAGAATTATGAAAGGCCATAGTAATTAAACAGACATCAAATCATGTTTAATGAGATGAATAAACTGATATTATGACTGGTGACATGAACTGACAATAAATCATGTATAAGGATCCCTATCCCAATGCTGGCAAGACATGATGTTTATTAGCTAACCTGCCCGAAGGGCTTGTAAGCTTATGCCATGGTGCGGCGTCTGTCCGTCCGGCGTCCGTCAACTTTTCCTTTGAACGACTTCTTCTGAAGAATGGACAGGCCTAGAGTCATGATATCTGGGTGAAAGCTTTGTTGGTTAGAGCACAGTTTGAAAACGAAAATGACATTGACCTACATTCAAGGTCACAGGGGTCAAAAGTGTCAACTACTTAAAACGACTTCTTCTGAAGAACTGAAAGGTATAGAATCTTAATATGTGACTGGTAGCTTCGTTTTTAAAAGCACAACAAAGTTTGAGAACGAAAATGACCTTGACCTACTTTCAAGGTCACAGGGGTCAAATGTGTCAAACTTATCAAACAACTTCTTCTGAAGAACTGAAAGGTATAGAATCTAAATATGTGGCTGATAGCTTTGTTGGTAAAATCCCAACAAAATTTGAGAACGAAAATGACCTTGACCCACTTTCAAGGTCACAGGGGTCATATATGTCAAACTTATCAAACAACTTCTTCTGAATAATCAAAATGCATAGAATCATATCATTTGGCTGTTTGCTTCTTGGGATTGAGTCAGACAATGTTTGCAAATGCAAATGACCTCAACCTACTTTCAAGGTCACAGGGGCCAAATATGTCAAACACTTCAAATTACTTCTTCAGAATAATCTTAAGGCATAGAATTATAATATTTGGCTGGTAACTGTCACAGATGGAGCCCGACATAGTTGGCTATTGAAAATTACCTCAACCGTGGTCAAATATAGCAAAAACTGCCAACAGCTTCTCTTGAAGTGGTGAAAGGCATGACATGGAGTGGTGATATTTGACAAGTAGCTTCCTTAGATGGAGCCCAATAAAGTTTGCGAACGAAAATGACCTTTACCTAATTTATCCTATTGCTTTATCTTAATCTAATTTGATATAGAGAATCCTTGGCCAAACATGATTCAATGTTGTAGACACCATGCCCCCATCCCAATGGGGACAGGAGAATGGGACCCAATAAGGTAAGGGTATTACTGAGACACAGAGCCAATATTTGGAAATATTTGTAGTACAGTATAATATTTATTTAATATTTTGCTTCGATTGCTTAAATATCCAGGTTAGTGATACAGGCCCACTGGGCCTCTTGTCTTATATGCCATAACCTCTCATTAACTTTGTTTTTAATATAACTGTGGCACTACTGAGTCAGGTTAAATCTGTTGACTAGGTAGCTCAGCTGGTAAGAGAGAAAGTATAATGATCTGAGGTCAGGGTTCAAGCCTTGGTCTCACCCTTTTATATTTCTAAACTCAGAATACTATTGATGACTTCTTTGTTATATTTATTCCCTTAATGTCCCACTAGGTAAGGTTTTCTTTCAGAAAAGATTTATCAAAGCTATAGTCATGCCAGAAAAAAATATTTCCAATTGATAGATACAGGTTTTGGCAGAGGTTTCAGGATCCTAATGAGTTGATCACACAAACACATTTAGCCATTTAAATGGCAGGAACAAACTAGTTGCAGATATTAAATAATAATTAATAATTGTCTATTTTAAGAGAAACGAAAGAAGACCAACTAATCAAAATATTAAAACCAAGTCTCAACAGGCCACAGTAAAATTTTACGCTAAATTGTCCACCAATCTTGTGTACTTCGTGACGTCACGTTACTATTGTAGTGTGATGACATGTAATTGTGACGTCACGACGTTGTTCTTTTGAATAAACTTCAAGAGCCCTGTGAAGGGTGAAAGCAGCTAGTTTTTTAGTCGGTCGTTAATCTTATTTTTTCTATATTTACTTCCTTCACATGGACATTTAATCCCTTTTTATTATATATATATATATATATATACATTGTATATATACATTAATGTATTACATCACAAATACATATATATATAAATACATTAATGTATTACATCACAAATACATATATATATATATATATATATATATATGGGTCAAAGAAGTAATATAGACGGTAGTATAGTATATCAATTCTATCTTCTTGTAATATGATGTATATGTACATGTAACTGTTCTGTTTCACTGTGTCTTGAAAAAGGAGCGGATCGCTCCGAAAATTTGACAACCTAAACTTGTCCACACTGTTGGAATATCTTCTTTGCCCCATATATATATATATATATATATATACATAAATGTATTACATAATCTTCTTTTCATATACACTGCTCAGCTATACCTGAATTTAATCACATACCTCCTTATAAAGCACTTTTTTCCCCAAATAATATTCAATGTTTATGCTTGATAACAATTTATTTTTCAATCAGTCACCACAATAAATGCTTTAGGTATATAGATGTGCTGTTAGTGCCCGTAGGTATATAAATGTGCTGTTAGTGCCCTTAGGTATATAGATGCTCTGTTAGTGCCCCTGCTTTAGGTATATAGATGTGCTGTTAGTGTCCCTGCTTTAGGGATATAGATGCTCTGTTAGTGCCCGTAGGTTTATAGATGTGCTGTTAGTGCCCGTAGGGATATAGATGCTCTGTTAGTGCCTGTAGGTATATAGATGCTCTGTTAGTTCCCCTGCTTTAGGTATATAGATGCTCTGTTGGGGCCCCTGCTTTAGGTATATAGATGATCTGTTAGTGCCTGTGCTTTAGGTATATAGATGCTCTGTTGGGGCCCCTGCTTTAGGTATATAGATGTGCTGATAGTGCCCGTAGGTATATAGATGTTCTGTTAGTGCCCGTAGGTATATAGATGTGCTGTTAGTGCCCGTAGGTATATAGATGTGCTGTTAGTGTCCCTGCTTTAGGTATATAGATGCTCTGTTAGTGCCTGTGCTTTAGGTATATAGATGCTCTGTTAGTGCCCCTGCTTTCGGTATATAGATGTGCTGTTAGTGCCCGTAGGGATATAGATGCTCTGTTAGTGCCCGTAGGTATATAGAAGTGCTGTTAGTGCCCGTAGGTATATAGATGTGCTGTTAGTGCGCGTAGGTATATAGATGTGCTGTTAGTGTCCCTGCTTTAGGGATATAGATGCTCTGTTAGTGCCTGTGCTTTAGGAATATAGATGCTCTGTTAGTGCCTGTGCTTTAGGAATATAGATGCTCTGTTAGTGCCTGTGCTTTAGGAATATAGATGCTCTGTTAGTGCCCCTGCTTTAGGTATATAGATGTGCTGTTAGTGCCCGTAGGTATATAGATGTGCTGTTGCCCGTAGGTATATAGATGCTCTGTTAGTGCCCGTGCTTTAGGTATATAGATGCTCTGTTAGTGCCTGTGCTTTAGGTATATAGATGTGCTGTTAGTGCCCGTAGGTATATTGATGTGCTGTTGCCCGTAGGTATATAGATGCTCTGTTAGTGACTGTGCTTAAGGTATATAGATGCTCTGTTAGTGCCCGTGCGTTAGGTATATAGATGCTCTGTTAGTGCCCGTGTTTTAGGTATATAGATGCTCTGTTAGTGCCAGTAGGTATATAGATGTGCTGTTAGTGCCTGTGCTTTAGGTATATAGATGCTCTGTTAGTGACTGTGCTTAAGGTATATAGATGCTCTGTTAGTGCCCGTGCTTTAGGTATATAGATGCTCTGTTAGTGCCCGTAGGTATATAGATGCTCTGTTAGTGCCTGTGCTTCTCTGTTAGTGCCTGTGCTTTAAGTATATAGATGCTCTGTTAGTGCCTGTGCTTTAAGTATATAGATGCTCTGTTAGTGCCTGTGCTTTAGGGATATAGAGTATATAGATGCTCTGTTAGTGCCCGTAGGTATATAGATGCGCTGTTAGTGCCCGTAGGTATATAGACGCTCTGTTAGGGCCTGTGCTTTAGGAATATAGATGCTCTGTTAGTGTCCCTGCTTTAGGTATATAGATGCTCTGTTAGTACCTGTGCTTTAGGGATATAGATGCTCTGTTAGTGCCCGTGCTTTAGGAATAGAGATGCTCTGTTAGTGCCCCTGCTTTAGGTATATCGATGCTCTGTTAGTGCCCGTAGGTATATAGATGTGCTGTTAGTGCCGGTGCTTTAGGTATATAGATGCTCTGTTAGTGACTGTGCTTAAGGTATATAGATGCTCTGTTAGTGCCCGTGCGTTAGGTATATAGATGCTCTGTTAGTGCCCGTAGGTATATAGATGTGCTGTTGCCCGTAGGTATATAGATGCTCTGTTAGTGCCTGTGCTTTAGGGATATAGAGTATATAGATGCTCTGTTAGTGCCCGTAGGTATATAGATGTGCTGTAAGTGCCTGTGCTTTAGGTATATAGATGCTCTGTAAGTGCCCGTGCTTTAGGTATATAGATGCTCTGTTAGTGTCCCTGCTTTATGTATATAGATGCTCTGTTAGTACCTGTGCTTTAGGGATATAGATGCTCTGTTAGTGCCCGTGCTTTAGGAATAGAGATGCTCTGTTAGTGCCCCTGCTTTAGGTATATCGATGCTCTGTTAGTGCCCGTAGGTATATAGATGTGCTGTTGCCCGTAGGTATATAGATGCTCTGTTAGTGCCCCTGCTTTAGGTATATAGATGTGCTGTTAGTGCCCGTAGGTATATAGATGTGCTGTTAGTGTCCCTGCTTTAGGTATATAGATGCTCTGTTAGTGCCTGTGCTTCTCTGTTAGTGCCTGTGCTTTAAGTATATAGATGCTCTGTTAGTGCCTGTGCTTTAAGTATATAGATGCTCTGTTAGTGCCTGTGCTTTAGGTATATAGATGCCCTGTTAGTACCCGTGCTTTAGGTATATAGGCTCTGTTAGTGCCCGTGCTTTAGGTATATAGATGCTCTGTTAGTGCCTGTGCTTCTCTGTTAGTGCCTGTGCTTTAAGTATATAGATGCTCTGTTAGTGTCCCTGCTTTATGTATATAGATGCTCTGTTAGTACCTGTGCTTTAGGGATATAGATGCTCTGTTAGTGCCCGTGCTTTAGGAATAGAGATGCTCTGTTAGTGCCCCTGCTTTAGGTATATCGATGCTCTGTTAGTGCCCGTAGGTATATAGATGTGCTGTTGCCCGTAGGTATATAGATGCTCTGTTAGTGCCTGTGCTTTAGGTATATAGATGCTCTGTTAGTGTCCCTGCTTTAGGTATATAGATGCTCTGTTAGTACCTGTGCTTTAGGTATATAGATGCTCTGTTAGTGCCCGTGCTTTAGGTATATAGATGCTCTGTTAGTGCCCGTAGGTATATAGATGTGCTGTTAGTGCTCGGAGGTATATAGATTCTCTGTTAGTGCCCGTAGGTATATAGATGTGCTGTAAGTGCCTGTGCTTTAGGGATATAGATGCTCTGTTAGTGCCCGTAGGTATATAGATGCGCTGTTAGTGCCCGTAGGTATATAGATGCTCTGTTAGTGCCCGTGCTTTAGGTATATCGATGTGCTGTCAGTGCCCAAGCTTTAGGTATATAGATGCTCTGTTAGTGCCCGTAGGTATATAGATGTGCTGTTAGTGCCCGTAGGGATATAGATGCTCTGTTAGTACCTGTGCTTTAGGTATATAGATGCTCTGTTAGTGCCCGTGCTTTAGCTATATAGATGCTCTGTAAGTGCCCGTGCTTTAGGTATATAGATGCTCTGTTAGTGCCCGTAGGTATATAGATGCTCTGTTAGTGCCTGTGCTTTAGGTATATAGATGCCCTGTTAGTACCCGTGCTTTAGGTATATAGATGCTCTGTAAGTGCCTGTGCTTTAGGTATATAGATGCTCTGTTAGTGCCCGTAGGTATATAGATGTGCTGTAAGTGCCTGTGCTTTAGGTATATAGATGCTGTGTTAGTGCCCGTGCTTTAGGTATATAGATGCTCTGTAAGTGCCTGTGCTTTAGGTATACAGATGCTCTGTTAGTGCCTGTGCTTTAGGTATATAGATGCCCTGTTTGTGCCCGTGCTTTAGGTATATAGATGCTCTGTTAGTGCC
>NW_018403393.1:11249-38842 GCF_002113885.1 Mizuhopecten yessoensis | reverse complement strand
TTAGGTATATAGATGCTCTGTTAGTGCCTGTGCTTTAGGTATATAGATGCTCTGTTGTGCCCGTGCTTTAGGTATATAGATGCTCTGTTAGTGCCTGTGCTTTAGGTATATAGATGTGCTGTTAGTGCCCGTAGGTATATAGATGCTCTGTTAGTGCCTGTGCTTTAGGTATATAGATGCTCTGTTAGTGCCCGTAGGTATATAGATGTGCTGTTAGTGCCCGTAGGTATATAGATGCTCTGTTAGTGCCCGTGCTTTAGGTATATAGATTCGCTGTTAGTGCTGTGTCTTGATGAAATTGTTTACTTAAGTTCACTGTAATGTTAAATTTGCCTCAATACAGAGAGGGAAAAGGTGCAAGTTAAACCACAGCAAACAGTTCTCAGTATACAGAGTTATAAACAGTGGTCACAGTTTCACAGGTGAAGAAATTAGATTGACTCAGCCTTGCTACTGTGGAAACAAATAATGTGCAACAGGTGAACTTTGAATTAAAAGTAAACACATGTGTATGGGTCTAAAAGTGTATCATTCATTCATGCAACAATAGGTGACACATATGTACTAAGAAATATCAGCAAAAAAAGTCATTAAACACAGTGACTATAACCTTGATACAGTGACCACTAACCTTAATTCAAGAAATGCTTGCAAAAATATTCAAAAATATAAATGACCAAAAATTACTAATTAACACTAACATGCAACAATAAAACTACTCTAGAGCACCGAAGCAACACTTATATATATACATATTTAATCATACATACAGGACTGTTACTGCAACAAGGTGAACTAATCATACATACAGGACTTTTACTGCTACAAAGTAACCCAATAACCATACATACAGGACTTTTACTGCTACAACGTAACCCAATAACCATACATACAGGACTTTTACTGCTACAACGTAACCCAATAACCATACATACTGGACTTTTACTGCTACAACGTAACCCAATAACCATACATACTGGATTTTTACTGCTACAACGTAACCCAATAACCATACATACTGGACTTAAACCGCTACAACGTAACCCAATAACCATACATACTGGATTTTTACTGCTACAACGTAACCGAATAACCATACATACTGGACTTAAACCGCTCCAACGTAACCCAATAACCATACACACAGGACTTTTACTGCTACAAAGTAACCCAATATCCATACATACAGGACTTTTACTGCTACAACGTAACCCAATAACCATACATACTGGACTTAAACCGCTACAAGGTAACCCAATAACCATACATACAGGACATACAAAATTCTTAATGATTGTAATTGATATTCTGAAAATGATTAAGAAATAAATGCTGGCATATAATGCTTATTCCTGAACAAACATCTTGATTGGAATGAAGTGAAGTAAATGTTTTATTTAAGGTTAAAGAAAATGGACAGCTATAGGTTTATGTCCAAAGGCAAAATAAACTGTGAGTTTTATAAGGCACTACTCATATACATGTTATCAGTATATTAACATAATGCTTTTGTAAACAAGAGGCCCAGAGGGCCTGTATCGCTCACCTGAATATGTTTAAAATAATTGGTATGAAGTAGGTGCTGTAAGTACATATGAAAATTCAGAAAGATCCATCCAGTACTTGAGATATAGCGAGAACAAACTTCAAACAGAGCCCCATATATGCAACCTAGGGGGTCATACCCACCAATTATACAAAATTGAGTCCCCTTGACCCAAGGATGCTCCAGACTAAATAAGGATAAAATCCCTTAATCCCGATGGTCGAAGAAGGATTTTAAAGGTTTTACGTCTATTTCTCCTATTGGGCCCCGCCCTTCTGCCCCTTGGGAGACCACACCCACTGCATGCTTATACAAAATTGAGTCCCCTTGGCCCATTGATGATCCAGACTAAATAAGGATCAAATCCCTTAATCTCTATGGTAGAAGAAGGATTTTAAAGGTTTTACCTCTATTTCCCCTATTGGACCCAGCCTCTCTGCCTCCAGAGAGGTCAAACACACCGCTTATACAAAATTGAGTCCCTTCTGCCAAAAGGATGCTCCAGACTAAATTAAGATAATATCCCTTAATCCCTATGGTAGAAGAAGGATTATAAAGGTTTTACCTATATTTCCCCTACTGGGCCACGCCCCTCAGGCCCCTGGGGGGCCACACCCACCGTTTATACAAATTGGTTCTCCTTTACCCAAGGATGCTCCACACCAAATATGAACCAAAATCTTTCATTCCTACAGAAGAAGAATTTTAAAGAATAATTTGCTGTTTCCCCTATTGGGCCCCGCCCCTCAGGCCCCTGGGGGGCCACACCCAACGTTTATACAAAATTGGTTCCCCTTCACTCAAGGATGCTTCAGACCAAATATGGAACAAATCCTTTCATTCCTACGGAAGAAGAAGGATTTTAAAGAATTTGTTATATTTCCCCTGTTTGACCCCGACCCTCAGCCCCCAGGGGGCCAGACCTACAGTTTATACAAAATTGGTTCCCCTTCACCCAAGGATGCTTCTGACCAAATATGGAACAATTCCTTTCATTCCTACAGAAGAAGAAGGATTTTAAAGAATAATTTGCTATGTTTCCCCTATTGGGCCCCGCCCCTCCGCCCCCAGGGGGGGCAGACCCACCATTTATACAAAATTTGTTCCCCTTCCCCCAAGGATGCTTTTGACCAAATTTGGTTAAAATCTGCTCAGTCGTTCATGACGAGTAGCGTTTTAAAGGAAAAGTTGACGGACGGACGGACAGCCGACGGACGTCAGACGCTGCGGTATGGCATAAGCTCACCATGGTCCTTTGGACCAGGTGAGCTAAAAAGAACAATATTTAAAAAAATATGATACCTTTGAACTGAATATGACATTATGCATGTCCTCTTAAGCTTTTCAATGATGACATGATGTCTAGTGATGCCAATGATATGATATCATGTTTCAATATCACACTAGGTCGGCCACAACATTAAAACGATGTCCCTATCCCCCCCATTGATGTTCCACATACTTAGACATTAAGTGTAGACATGTGCCTCCTTTCACTAGGTAATGTTATATTCTGTAAAAATGGAAATGTTGGCGTGTGGAAATGTTCGCCTCGTGACCGTTTAAACAGGTTGGTATGTGGAAATGTTCGCCTCATGACCGTTTAAACAGGTTGGTATGTGGAAATGTTCGCCTCGTGACCGTTTAAACAGGTTGGTATGTGAAAATGTTCGCCTCGTGACCGTTTAAACAGGTTGGTATGTGGAATTGTTTGTGTTGGCAACAGTCCTGAAATCTACATATTTTATTAGATATTACCATAAAATCCATATTTTGACATGTGGAAATTTTCGCATTTGGACTACTTGGACTACAATTTGAATGCCTCCACACGGAAAATGTGAACATTTCCACCCTAATCCAGCCACCTTAATTTTCAACTAATTAGCTTAAGGTAAAACTGCGAAGAAGAGGTAAAGGGCCCGAGTTTAAGCCCTCGGTTTTTTGTTCTTTTTTTTCTACAAATTTATAAGTTTTTAATTTTTAACAACTATGGTTCAGGTGATTTCTATGGTTAATCTTGTGTTGAAAAGGACGCTAACTGTGGCAATTTTAGTCAATATGTGTGAAATAGATGGTACAATTTACCTTAATTGTGAAACGATAGGACAACTGGGACAATTTTGTCCAGAAAAAATATATGTGTACAGACAGGTGCCTCAGCATTCCTTCTCACTTTCACTGTTAATTAATTTAACTGTAGAATTGTTATATTGATTAATAAAGTCTCTGATGCAAATATTAATATCTGTATGAATGGCACGACAACACATTTGACATCAATCATATTAAGTAGGATTTACGTACCAATGTTAAAAGTGTATTAAGGTGTGTCTATTTATGTCATGTACAGAAAACACTGAATTATAACATCACTCCACACTCTCTCTGATCGCATTATAGGAATTGCTGCTGCCTGCTTTATATGGAATGTTACATTGTAAAATAAACAAATAATTCTAGGTATAAGTATTGGACTACTGGGACTACAAGTATTCACTTGTTTTAAAACCACAAACCTACAATGAAAGGTGACAGCTTCACTGGATAAATAACACAGTATTTATCTCCTCACTTTATCTCAGTAGTGGGACTAAAAATCATAGAATGTCACAGAAAATAAATAATTCTAAAACCAAAACGTATTAATGATGTCAATATACATTTATTGCTCTTGTTGTGAGGAAACACTCAATTCTTTGTTTCCCTGGAATAATGTTTCACAACAGCAGAGTGCAAATGAAACATGATAAAACAGATGGAAACAAATAATCGGGATTCCCTACTACAAGGGCAATATATATATATATCTAATTATACCTTAACAGGACAATAACACAACAAATAATCGGGATTCCCTACTACAAGGGCAATACATATCTAACTATACCTTAACAGGACAATAACACAACAATACAGATGAGCCGGCTTACAGACCGTTGTCCACTGTGTCGGCTTACAGACCGTTGTCCACTGTGTCGGCTACTAGGAACCAAGTTGTGGTTCCCTTTTGCTCATTTTTCTAGATAGCGGAGAGAATAAGGGAAATAAGACTGCGGAAACTTGAGTGGGTAAGGGAAACACAATGTTTCATTTCCTCTCCATATGATCAGTATACAATCAAGCAAGATGTTCTATAATATCCCTAGTCATGCTCTCTTTCCTTAAAAGATTTACAAATAAATCACTGTAAGCTGGTTGGTATCTTCTCTCATGGAAAGTAGAACTTAAGAAACCTGTAAAGAATCAAA
The DNA here is from genome assembly GCF_002113885.1 of Mizuhopecten yessoensis. Taxonomy (NCBI): domain Eukaryota; kingdom Metazoa; phylum Mollusca; class Bivalvia; order Pectinida; family Pectinidae; genus Mizuhopecten; species Mizuhopecten yessoensis. Next base: position 34,045 of record NW_018403393.1, on the reverse strand, counting down.
ACATTCTATTATTATCCACTAAACCCTATATTTCACTGCCTTAAACTGATTAGTTAGACAAAATTAAAGGCCCCTTAACCCACACTCTGTCTTGTATATCAGAAAATCTGGTACATCAAACAAAATGATGAGGTCCCCACAGACTGATATATCAGACAAAATTTAAAGTCTCCTTTACCCATAGTCTGATCAGTCACATACAATTTAGACACTCCTTTCCTGGTAGTCTGATATATCAGACAAGGATTAGAGACCATCTTCCCTTATTCTGACAAAATTCGGTGTCCCTGAAATGAAATTCGGAATGATAAGCCTTGTGACCTTGACCTTTGGAAGTGTTTAACCCCTACTGCAAACCTACATATATCAAAGTGTATTACCATGTTAAATCACCACCAGTGTTTATACAATAGAGAAGCTAGTGTGTGTGGTACCACCAGTGTTTATACATTAGAGTAGCTAGTATGTGTGGTACCACCAATGTTTATACAATAGAGTAGCTAGTGTGTGTGGTACCACCAGTGTTTATACAATAGAGTAGCTAGTATGTGTGGTACCACCAGTGTTTATACAATAGAGTAGCTGGTGTGTGTGGTACCACCAGTGTTTATACAATAGAGTAGCTAGTGTGTGTGGTACCACCAGTGTTTATACAATAGAGTAGCTAGTGTGTGTGGTACCACCAGTGTTTATACAATAGAGTAGCTAGTGTGTGTGGTACCACCAGTGTTTATACAATAGAGTAGCTAGTGTGTGTGGTACCACCAGTGTTTATACAATAGAGTAGCTAGTGTGTGTGGTACCACCAGTGTTTATACAATAGAGTAGCTAGTGTGTGTGGTACCACCAGTGTTTATACAATAGAGTAGCTAGTGTGTGTGGTACCACCAGTGTTTATACAATAGAGTAGCTAGTGTGTGTGGTACCACCAGTGTTTATACAATAGAGTAGCTAGTGTGTGTGGTACCACCAGTGTTTATACAATAGAGTAGCTAGTGTGTGTGGTACCACCAGTGTTTATACAATAGAGTAGCTAGTGTGTGTGGTACCACCAGTGTTTATACAATAGAGTAGCTAGTGTGTGTGGTACCACCAGTGTTTATACAATAGAGTAGCTAGTGTGTGTGGTACCACCAGTGTTTATACAATAGAGTAGCTAGTGTGTGTGGTACCACCAGTGTTTATACAATAGAGTAGCTAGTGTGTGTGGTACCACCAGTGTTTATACAATAGAGTAGCTAGTGTGTGTGGTACCACCAGTGTTTATACAATAGAGTAGCTAGTGTGTGTGGTACCACCAGTGTTTATACAATAGAGTAGCTAGTGTGTGTGGTACCACCAGTGTTTATACAATAGAGTAGCTAGTGTGTGTGGTACCACCAGTGTTTATACAATAGAGTAGCTAGTGTGTGTGGTACCACCAGTGTATATTCTGTGTGTACATACCACCAAAATGATTCATGTGTGGTGTCCTTGGTGACATCAATCCGGTGCCCCTCAGAGGGGCCGATGTCTACAGTGATGTTGGTGTACAGAGGTAGGTGTACGAGCTGTTTTACAGTGTAATTCATTGTGTTTTGCGAGTTTAAGCCATCGTGCATCCATCTTCCTTGCCACCCAAGAAACGCATCATACCTGTTAGAAAAAATCAGCTCAATCATGATTTCAATATAATCTAAACCAGTGTTCCTCCCCTCCCCCAAGATCATTTTGCTCTTTCAGATTTCAATCCTTAGGCATATCCTCTGACTGCAGTTAGCTGTAGTATCCTCACATTTTTATACACAAATGTTTAACAAATCAAAAGAAGATTTTGCACTAAATATCTCAGTGGGGTTTCAAATAAATATGATACTAAAATAATAGAACTTAAAAACTTCCCTTTGAAATAAAAAAAAATCATCATTTATCCATTCTCAAGCCCATTATGTTTATGATTATATTTAAAGTGACTATCAGCCTGTTTTTTCTTTCTTATGAAAATTGAGATTTAGCTATTATCAGTCGTGTGCAACGAAGAAATTATAGGGATAAAACGATTATCTGGAATTATTGTTAGTAAACCCTTTACATACCCATTTTCAGATCTTGTTTCTTTAACATGGCGCACCATCTTGAACATCCCGATGTGTTCTGGTGGCCGAGTGATCAAAAGTCCTGCTTCCTGTGTTCTAAATAACAGAAAACAGTACATAAAAACTGATAATACATAAAGAGGTCTGTACCACTGCTAAACAATGGTAACTATAAACTTGCAGAGCTTTTTCTAACCAACTGAGCCACCTGGTCAAAAGTAGAACCTGATCCTGCTACAGTTATATCCCAGGGGATGTTATTGTAGAACCTGATCCTGATAGTTATATCCCAGGTGATGTTATTGTAGAACCTGATCCTGCTACAGTTATATCCCAGGGGATGCTATTGTAGAACCTGATCCTGCTACAGTTATATCCCAGGGGATGTTAGTGTAGAACCTGGTCATGCTACAGTTATACCCCAGGGGATGTTATTGTAGAACCTGATCCTGCTACAGTTATATCCAAGGGGATGTTATTGTAGAACCTGATCATACTACAGTTATATCCCAGGGGATGTTAGTGTAGAACCTGGTCACGCTACAGTTATATCCCAGGGGATGTTATTTTGGAACCTGATCCTGCCACAGTTATAACACAGGGGATGTTATTGTTGAACCTGATCATGCTACAGTTATATCCCAGGGGATGGTATTGTAGAAACTGATCCTGCTACAGTTATATGCCAGGGGATGTTATTGTAGAACCCGATCCTGCTACAGTTATATCCCAGGGGATGTTATTTTGGAACCTGATCCTGCTACAGTTATAACACAGGGGATGTTATTGTAGAACCTGATCATGCTACAGTTATATCCCAGGGGATGTTATTGTAGAACCTGATCCTGCTACAGTTATATCCCAGGAAATGTCATTGTAGAACCTGATCCTGCTACAGTTATATCCCAGGGGATGTCATTGTAGAACCTGATCCTGCTACAGTTATACCCCAGGGGATGTTATTGTAGAACGAACCTGATCCTGCTACAGTTATACCCCAGTGGATGTTATTGTAGAATCTGATCATGCTACAGGTATATCCCAGGGGATGTTATTGTAGAACCTGATCAAGCTAGTTATACCCCAGGGGATGTCATTGTAGAACCTGATCATGCTTCAGTTATACCCCAGGGGATGTTATTGTAGAACCTGATCCTGCTACAGTTATACCCCAGGGGATGTTATTGTAGAACCTGATCCTGCTACAGTTATATCCCAGGGGATGTCATTGTAGAACCTGATCCTGCTACAGTTATATCCCAGGGGATGCTATTGTAGAACCTGATCCTGGTACAGTTATATCCCAGGGGATGTTATTGTAGAACCTGATCATGCTTCAGTTATACCCCAGGGATGTTATTGTAGAACCTGATCCTGCTACGGTTATATCCAAGAAATGTTATTGTAGAACCTGATCATGCTTCAGTTATATCCCAGGGGATGTTATTGGTAGACTCCTGGTCAATATATAGCATGGTAGACTCCTGGTCAATATATAGCATGGTAGACTCATGGTCAATATATAGCATGGTAGACTCATGGTCAATATATAGCGCTAAACAAATTAACTCCCATAAAGGAAACAAAATAATAAGAAAAAATCAACTTCTAACAGAAGTTGTCAGAAGCATTCAAACAAAACGAAAATACTGTAAGGCGATGACATGGGGATGGTGGGAGGGTAAAACTTATAAGGTGCCAAACTTTCTGAAAAACTTCCTGTCTGCTGCCTCCTTTAACACATTTTTTCTAATGCTCATACATGCTTCTCATTGGTCAATTTCAGTCACATGTATAGGCTACTTAAATATAGTAACACACATATATATATATCTCATACAGTATGGGTCAAAGAAGTAATATAGACGGTAAAATCCCATATAACACTGGATCGTAATGGAGGTATGTCCGTAGGTAGTCCGAATTATTCTGACGTTTTATCAACTTTTTTCATATCGGTCTGTCGTCAATTAACGTCAGAACTCCGGCCCTCTATAATATGCGGGAAATATGCGACCCGCGTCCGGAGCGCACTTCAAACTGATATTTTAGAAACAAATCGTCACTTTCACACACATGTCGCACATGGATCGAAAGATCTATTCTTTATGAACATGATGAACATACATAACATGCCTCAAACAACTAATACAATCACTAAAAACATATTTTTTCAAATTTACTCTGTTTATAGCCCCGCCTTCCAATGCCACGTGACTAAAATCTCTCCGGCCTACATCATAACGTTGGGAAATACATTCGGTAACGCGAGATCTCGCCAAGTCATGTGACATTTCTCATGGCCTAATTTCCATAAAAAACATGGGTTGGTATAGAAAACGTTGGAAAATGCTTTTCGTAATGATCTTTGAAACATATTATTGATACCACCTAGTGCATAAAGAATAGATCTTTCGATCCATGTGCGACATGTGTGTGAAAGTGACGATTTGTTTCTAAAATATCAGTTTAAAGTGCGCTCCGGGTGCGGGTCGCATATTTCCTGCATATTATAGAGGGCCGGAGTTCTGACGTTAATCGACGATAGACCGATATGAAAAAAGTTGATAAAACGTCAGAATAATTCGGACTAGTCCGTAGGATACGAATTACTTAAATATTATATGGGGCAAAGAAGTAATTCCAACAGTGTGGACAAGTTTATGTTGTCAAATTTTCGGAGCGATCCGCTCCTTTTTCATGACACAGTGAAACAGAACAGTTACATGTACATATACATCATATTACAAAAAGATAGAATTGATATACTATAATTGAAAATATAGCTATTATATAAAACCAATAGTCCCCTCGGCTACAATCAACGGCAAAGTGTATCACATACTACAAACGCTGACATGCACATCAGTCAATGTGGTGTACCTTATTACCTGCAATAAATGCAAGTTACAGTACGTGGGCGAGACCTGCACCCAGCTCAATGTCAGGATCAACAACCACCGCTGCTCCATCAAGCAGAACAAACCAGACTTCCCTGTGGCAAGGCATTTTAATATGCCTAGCCATAGTTGGAAAGACATGCAGGTTGTTGCCATAGATCATTGCCCTACATGGGATGAAACGAGACGACGTACGAGAGAACGGTTTTGGACCACCAATCTACAAACCCGCTACCCTCGAGGTATGAACGAACGATAGGCTGTTGCCATCCGCTCGTTTTCCTTCCAGGGGGCATTTGACCTAATGATTCATTACTGCACAGTTGGTCTGCTTTCTCGCCTGCCTGCTGCTTCATGTCAGTGTGTGTGACCAACAGCCGTTGTCAGATTTTTTGCAGATTTATACAGTATCTTAGCCATTTTATCTACTTATTCCTCCTGCACTCACTTATTTAATAATTACATGCATAATTCGTGCAAACCAATAGAGGCACATGCATTATTCCTGCAAACCAAAAGAGGCGACTAAGTGGGACCCCCTGCTGTGACTTAGATCTATCGCAGTATTGAGAGGCGACTAATGAGACATTCCGTAGCAGATTGGAGATTTTTCACATTTACCGGGCCAGATTTCCAAATGCACATGTTCAACGTTTTTGATATCTCTCATTGACTCACTTTATATGACAGTGCGTCTTGCGCAAGAATAGGTCCTCTACATCAGCGTTCCTTGTCCGCGATGCTCTAAGCTTAATTGCTGCCTTCAGCTGTCTTTAGGCGAGGGGACTATTGGTTTTATATAATAGCTATATTTTCAATTATAGTATATCAATTCTATCTTCTTGTAATATGATGTATATGTACATGTAACTGTTCTGTTTCACTGTGTCTTGAAAAAGGAGCGGATCGCTCCGAAAATTTGACAACCTAGACTTGTCCACACTGTTGGAATTACTTCTTTGCCCCATATCTCATACAGTACATATACATGTCCCCTACTCCCAGACCCACGTTTATAGAACCTTATATTAAGTAAGACATGATGGAAGGGCATTGCATTCATGTTGTGTATAAACTCAAATTAAATATAATTTCCATTTACATGGTAATCTGTTAATTTCAAGTAGATTAAATTTCAAGCAACAAAATTATGCGGATAAAATATGACTTACCGTGCCGAGATGTCATCATCCTCGTTGCCCCAGCCCCAGTAGGAGTTCGGGTAGCCATTGATTTTAAGGAAGCTGTCAGCCTTCATAGCAATAACACCGCCAGCATAGTTAAAGTACATCACACTGTGGTAGGGAAAGACAACTCTATCATATATTTTCGCATATAAATACATATATAGTCACTTAAATTTTATTATCGGTACATGTAGTATATACGATAAAGTTATACAATGAATATTTCTTAAATGTCATTTAGCCGACAATGAAAAAAGTAAATGAATAATCACTCACAGTACAAACACATACAATTCTTATTTGGAGTAAAACTCACTGATATCTAGTTTCATCGATAGCAGACGACAGCTGACGCAGGTGGTCATCACACATGTAAAGATTTTTGTCGTTTTCCGGGAGAAGATCCACATCATGGAAAACAAAGCAATCAAATTGGCCAATCTTCATTGCCTCAGTGAATCCAACATTCATCAGCTTTCCTCTGTTAAATCTGTCATTTCCGGCCTGTACATCAAATCAGTATCATTAAAATAAAGCTTACAAACTTTATATCAATTTGGTTTAAAAAGTAAAATCATTTCTAACAGTAGGCCCAGTATACATAGTGCTCACCTAGATAGTGATGTAATCATGGCAAAATATTCTCATCAAAAGTAGTATTGCAACTATTTCTCCATCCCTGGACCAAAGGATGGAGCAAGTCTGGTTGAGATCTGTGTGTTTGTGTGTATGGTTAAGGACCAGACACTAAGGGCTAACCCTACAACCATACTTGTGTTGTTTTCTTTTTGCAAGTATATGGTTATTACATGGAAATACCAACCATTTCAAATGTATGACCCAAGGACAAAGAAAAGCTTTGCTTTACTGGTCAACAAATCATGACATTGGATACTGTGGAACTAAAAGAGAAGAAAACTTTGACCCTGGCCAGCAGTCTGAGTTATACTGTTGACCTAAACACAATATACTTAAAACAAAAACCCCACACGAGTGGTCACATCAAACATATCATTACTTTAGACCTTTTAGTTCTGTAGAAAATTCTGCTTGAAGGTTTTAACACATATGGCCCGATGACCTTGAAAGAAGGTCAAGGTCATTTTAACTAATCATAATGCTTTATCCAAGATACATGTTGACCAAATATTGGGATCCTTGGGCTAACTTAACTAAGAAGAGGATTCTTGAAACGTTTTACCCAGTGTTTCCATGGTTAACATTGGACTTGGTGCTTAAAATAGAATCAGCAATGCCAGAAGCTTCAAAGGTCTTATCCCTGGATTGAGATTACTCTGCCAACATCACATATGCCAGTGATAGATCTATTAATCCTTCTTCATACAAACCTGCTCTACTAAGAACACTTGGTAGTCAATGTTTTGTTTCCACAGTAACGGGTGTATCCTGTTCAGCATGATCTTGAGATGATGGAGGCGGTTCCTGTATGGGATTATGATAGCAACCTTCTGGAATGATGTGCATCCTTCAGGCTTCCACTGTCCACCCGGCAAAACATGGGGATTTCTCTGCTTTATGAGTTCAAATGATGGTTCAGAGAAAATATCCAATTTAACCACATCTGGAATCAAGTAAAAATATTTCATAATATATGACTGGAGCAATTAGGAAACAAATAAAACGTTTCATTATAACTTAACTAAGTTTATAAGTGAATCAGTTAAAGATGTTGCTTTATGTTGTTTATTTACCAGTTTTTCAAAGGCATTCCCCAAAGTATGTTTTTCTTTCAAAAACTTTTTATCAAATCTAAAGGCTCTCAGTAAACAAAGTGTCCGCTGCATGCTTACAAGTTTTGTCAGTGGTACAGGAATCCTGAAGTTCTATGTTTATACAATTTATATTGAATTCCATTGGATCTAAGGTGCACTAGATCAAAGTTTGGTGCCATACAAAAGGCACAGATTTTGGGGCACACTCTCTGCCTAAACAACATTGATTCCTAAACTTTAAAATTAAAATTCAAACCAAATTCCAATTTTCTAAACAGTGTATTAGATTGATTGATAATCAATTTATACATTTTTTCGTGTAAATATGATTACCACTGTTCCTAATTTGGATACCAAATATTAATCACATCTTATTTAACAACGAAATGAAAAAGCTGATTGGAAGTCAATTACAATTCCCTAATTATAGCCTCATTGTACAGAGAGGGAAGGTAAACAGTTTATGTCCTTTCACTAATAAATGTGGCTTGGGACATGAAAACCATGCCCTCACATGCTCCTCAATGCAACCTAACCATCTTACCCAGGTTGTCAAAGTTTATCGGACAGATATGTGCGGCCTTGAGAGGGCTGAGGATGTGTGTCCGAACTAGAGACTCTGGATTTGTGTAGGTACAGTGACTACGGTAGTTGAACAGAGAAAACAGCACCAGTCCTATGTAAAACACTAGCAGTGTCAGCATTAATGGGCGCCTCAATCGTTTCTTCATAATGTCGACAGCGACCAGTGGAGTACCAAAAAATCTACAAAACAGAAACAAAATGATATCAAAATATTATCTATGCAGTATTGCAAGTGTAAGAAATTTTTAAGGAGTATTATTTTAAATCCAATTTACTGGTATTTGATTTTTTACCCTGATGTTCCAAAGCATCTTTGCTAGCCAAAGGCTACGATCTGGAACGGTCATGTCTACTAACTGAAAGCAGGGACGTATAATGGAGTCTCTATATACTGTCCCTGCTGAAAGTAACCCTTGGCTAGCGAAGATGGTTTAAAAGGTTTTTATTCTGTTTTCATGCCCTTTATTCCCCATTTTAGTAGTAAAATTATGTATACATTAGTAACTGTTACTCAAAAGAAGGACTATATATTGTATCGGTGTCAGGTCATATTGCCCTAAATCCTGTTCGTTCTAAGTCATATGGGCTAATAATATGTTTACTGCCTGTAAGTCTAGATATTATATGTATCACCAATACAGACTCATTGGCAGTTTTCCTAAGTCTTCCTTAGTCGTTTTTGTCATTAGATTCATTTGATTCATTAGGACGAGAACTGCACATAGTATACAACTGAAATTCATCTGACAACACAATATATGAAAACAATAAGGTTTTAAAAAATCGAAAACCTTTAAAGTGATATTTATAACTTCAAAAATTATATTCATATTTGAACGAAACAAGTTACAACCTTGAGCAAATTGGTTTAGGGTGAAACTGTAACGTTATATTAGTGGGAACATGATTTAGGGCTAAACAACTTGTAGTGAACATGATTTAGGGTGAAATGACTTGTAGTGTGAACATGATTTAGGGTGAAACGACTTGTAGTGTGAACATGATTTAGGGTGAAACGACTTGTAGTGTGAACATGATTTCGGGCATTTTCTGGTGTTTTCCCGTTTAAGCAAAAAATCACTTTATTTTCCTATTTTCCCAAAATCCTTGTTGGTGATATTTCCCCAAACCAGCAGGCACATATCCCTGTGAAAAAGAGGTAGAAAACATACAATTTAGTGTGACTGACGATAGATCCTGGATTTTAGAGGCGAGGAACTGATGATAGTGAGAGATTGATACTGACAACAACCCAAACAAGGAAGTGATAATGTGTAAGGGGAGTTAACTCTATATCAACTTACGCAGAGAAACTAATTATAGCCCGAGATATTTTTTAAGTCCGGAACAGCTAGTTAACAGACAGAGGCATATTAAGAATATATGATTCCCAGAGACAAGTGATACACTTTACATTAACACTGCGTTTAAAAAAAAAGAAATTTAAGATTTAAGCAATCCATATATCGAATATCAGCACTGTGTTTGCATCAATGATTTAGCTGCTGGACTGAAAACTGTGTTAGTTCAATATGGGAGGTAGCTCGTGTATTATGGTTTACCAAATTTATTTATGTATTGTTCGATAACAAGCAGGCGATCTGCAGTTAGACGAAAAAAATACAGTGTCAGTGGATACAGAATACACAATCAACTCTGACTAATATTTATTTATCATTTTTTTGGTAAAAAGTGTTGAAAATCTTATTGCAGTACGAAATCAAAGTTCTAAAATATTTTATTAAGACACGGACTTAGATAATCTAATTCCGTGATTATGATGATCTAGCAACATAAAAAAAATCAATGACTTATATATACAAAATTAATGTGAAATCTCCTTTTTTCAGATTGAATAAAATGGAATTTAATTCTTGTGGAAACACAAGGCGTGCTATATATATTTAGCATTGACTAGTCGACCTCTTAATTGCCACTATAAATATGAATATATACATTGATGCAAAACAAGAATTGATATAAAGGGTGCGCGGAGAAATCTTCAAATGTGTGGTTATAAGTCTGAACTAGAAGTGTATCGATTGCTTAAATCACATGAACGTGCATGTGCATTAAAGAAATTATAAACTAATTAAGGAAATAGCACTGATAATAATAGGGGCGTGGCCAAAAAGGGGCAATTTTGCTTTAAGTGGAATTCTTCTCTAAAACTATAAGATGTAAATCAACCCGTAACATTTGGTTTGAAGCATCCTTATATGGAAAATGTATACATTTACAAAGAGAGGGCCTGACCCCAAAAGGGTTAAGAGTGATAGGGTGGTGCAGTGGATAGCGCACTCGTCTTTCACTAAGGCGGCCGGGGTTCGATTCCCCGATCGGACGTGAAAAGGTATGTGCATCAGTATCTTGGAGTTACCTTCCTTACTCCGTATGTTGATTTATATGTATGTAACATGTAGTACACACGTGCTCTACATCCGGGCGGGAGACCCGAATAAACATGGCGAACTCACTGACGGTGTTTGTGTTGAGCTCTGAAGATTAATGCTAATCAGACATTAATACATGGTGTCAGACTACAAAACCCTCGCCAAAAGGTTCATTACTTCGCAGACTTGAGTGAAAATGGACTTGTCAGGAATACCGACTCCCAAAATTGACTGGGAAGCATCAAACCTACCAGAGCAGTGGCGAAAATTTCAAAGCCACGTGCGATTGATCTTTGACGGGCCCCTCGCTGACAAAGCAGAGGAAATTAAAGTAAACTACCTTCTCCTGTGGATCGGAGATAAGGGACGTGAAATTAGAAACACTTGGACTGACCTAGATACGGAAGAAAATGCAGAAGCACGTAAAAAACTGCAAACTCTCTACGATCGCTACCAAGCGTATGTGCAACCGAAGTTAAATCCAATTTTTGCACGGTACAAATTCAATAATGAAGTCCAGGGCGCAGGAACGATAGAACAGTTCGTGACAAAACTGAGAGTTCTAGCTCGAGACTGTGCGTATGCAAGCTGCGACGAGATGATTCGTGATAGAATCGTGTTTGGCACCTCATCTGACAAGGTGCGTGAAAAACTAATAAACGAAGGAGAAAAACTTACCCTGGACAAAGCGATCCAAGTAGCGCAGTCGTACGAATATTCACAGCAACAATTAAAAAGCATGACACAGCAAGAAGTACACAGTGTGAAAAGAGGTGCTCCGAGCGGGCATCAACGTCGAACCAACGAACACCGGGCGGGCAGGCATTCCAATGGGCACAAACCAAGCTATCCTGGGAGCAGACAGCAAGCACATGGACACATGAACGGTGACATGAAGAGACATTCTAGTGGCAGTGCGCGGAAATCAGGACAATCTGAGTGCGGACGATGCGGGTTCCAACACAATAAACTTGCAATATGTCCAGCAAAAGGCAAACAATGCCAGTCATGTAACAAATACAATCATTTCTCAAAAAAATGTTTCTTTAAGGGTGCTAAGGTCCATGATGTGGAAGCTCTGCCAGATAGTTCAGATTCAAATGATGAATTTTTCATTGATTCTATTCAAACTCCCAGAAATGCTAACCAAGCTTTCTATACCCTTCATGTAGGACCCCAAAAAGTCCCTGTTAGGTTTAAACTTGAGACAGGCTCACAAGCCAACATTTTGCCTAACTCTTTGTTTGAAACATTAGGGAACCAGGGTAAACTCCAACCTTCAAGTGAGAAGTTATCTGCTTACAGTGGTCACACCTTAGATACCTTGGGCAGCTGTCAGCTGACATGTCAGCATAAAGGTAAGTCAGTGGAACTTCACTTCCATGTAGTCAAAACTCAATCAACACCAATACTTGGTATGAGACCATGTCTCGATTTGGGCCTCATAAAGCTGGTATACACATGCAGTGTTGACAGTCCCGTGTCAAAGGTAAGTGACTCGCAACCCCTAAACAAAGACACAGTTCTATCTGAATACAAAGATGTTTTTGAAGGTATAGGCCTACTTAAGGGTGAATGTCACATCAAAACAGACCCCAGTGTTCCCCCTGTAGTACACCCCCCACGTAGAGTCCCTTTATCCTTGAGAGAAGGGTTAAAAGAGGAACTAGCTAGAATGGAAAGCCTAGAAATAATCACTAAGGTCATAGACCCAACAGAGTGGGTTAGCTCCCTTGTTGTAGTAAAAAACCCTGAGTCTGGGAAGCTCAGAGTTTGTATAGACCCCAAAGACCTAAATAAGGCAATATTAAGGCCCCACTACCCAACCAAAACCCTAGAAGATGTCCTACTTGAAATCTCGTGCGCCAAGTATTTCAGCAAATTAGATGCTAAAAGTGGGTATTGGAACATAAAATTAGATGAGGAATCGTCCCCCCTCACAACATTTAATACCCCCTTCGGCAGGTATAGGTACCTCCGCCTCCCCTTCGGGCTGAAGTCATCTCAAGATGAATTTCAACAAAAAATGGACGAATGCTACGAAGGCCTCGAGGGCGCCGTTGCCCTAGTTGACGATGTACTTGTATACGGGAAAACGCGCTCCGAGCATGATAAAAACCTACGCGAAGCACTTTTAAGGTCGCGTGAACGGGGAATCAAGCTAAATAAAGACAAACTTGAGGTTGGTCTCACTTGTGTCAAATATTTTGGCCATACACTCACCGCGGACGGGCTCAAACCCGACGAAGACAAAGTAAGAGCAGTACAGCTCATGAAACCCCCGACTAACAAGAGCGAGTTAGAAACGTTCTTAGGGATGGTCACATATCTATCCAAGTTTGCACCGAACTTGTCTGAATTGACAAGCCCACTACGCGTACTTCTTACACAAAACATAGAATTCCACTGGGACAAACCCCAAGCTGACGCTTTCCGCCGGGTCAAAGACATAATAACTGCAAGTCCAGTTCTTGCATATTTTGATCCGAACAAGGAAGTGATACTCCAAACTGACGCATCTAAATTTGGCCTGGGTGCCACTCTAATGCAAGAGGGTAAACCCGTCGCCTACGCCTCGAAGTCACTAACCCCCAGTGAAATCAATTACGCCCAGATCGAAAAGGAAATGTACGGAATCGTTTTCGGGTGTAATAAATTCCATCAATACCTGTATGGGCGCAAGGTCAAAGTCGAAACTGACCACAAGCCCCTGATTCCTATCAGTCAAAAGTCATTACATGCAGCTCCCCCACGTCTACAGCGCATGCTCCTCAGAGTGCAGAAGTACGACCTAGACTTAGTGTATGTACCCGGCAAACAGATACCCGTTGCCGACACATTGTCACGCAACTTCCTTTCTGACACATACCCAAGTCTCTCAAAAGGTATGGACGCACATGTCCATACCATACTCCCCTCTATCCCTATCAGTGATAGAAAGCTAGAAAAGGTGCGAGATAGCACAAACGTCGATACACAGTTCCAAACACTCATAAACACTATACTCAATGGGTGGCCAGGGTTAAGGAGGGATTGCCCCCCTTCCATCCTAGAGTTCTGGAACCACAGAGACGAATTGTCCTATGTAGATGGTCTAATACTCAAGGGTACGAAGGTTCTCATACCCAAATCCCTTAGGCCCGAAATACTCAATGCCTTACACACAGGACACATGGGCATAGAAAAATGCCTTAAAAGAGCACGGTGCTCCGTGTTCTGGCCCAAGTTAAATGCTGATGTGACCGAACTTGTATCAGAGTGCCCAGTGTGCATAAAGCACAGTTATTCAAACGCCAAAGAGCCCCTCGCACCACACCCTATTCCACTATACCCTTGGCAAGTATTAGCCACAGACCTATTTGAATCTGACGGCAAGGACTACATTGTTGTAGTAGACTACTATAGCTGTTATTTTGAGGTAACCCAACTACACAGCACCACATCCAAAGCTGTTATCAATGCACTCAAACCCATATTCACCAGATTCGGAATACCCGAAAAAGTTGTCTCGGACAACGGCCCACAGTATTCCTCACAAGAATTTGCAGACTTTTCCAGACAGTATGATTTCTTACATGTCACCTCCAGCCCCCGCTATCCACAATCCAATGGCCTAGCAGAAAAGTATGTCCAAATTGCTAAGAGATTACTCATAAAGGCTAAAGACGATGGCCGTGACCCCTACTTAGGTATGCTAGAATACCGCACGACCCCTTTAGATACAGGTTACTCCCCTGCTCAGCTCCTCCAAGGGAGACAACTCCGCTCAGTATTACCAACTTTGTCCCAGGAACTTATTCCCAAGGTTATAAACCATGCAGAGGTCAAGGTCAAATTAGAAGCCAAACGAAAAGAGGAAAAGAAGCAGTTCGATAAAGGTTCCAAGGAACTTCCCCGCATAAAGGTAGGTCAAAAAGTTCATGTTCAACAGTCAGATAAGACCTGGAAGCCAGCTACAATCTTAAGCCAAGAAGCTGACAGATCCTTCCTTGTTGAATCAGCAGGTAAGATGTATCGTCGAAATAGGCGTCATCTCTTAAAAAGGTCCAATCCCCGTCCTTCAGTAGATTTGGATCTACCTATGCCATCTGTAATCGAACCCCAAGTAACATACAATGGCAACACTCAGTTATCTAGCACACTTACCCCCAAAGTATCCCAAAACCCCATCTCACACCCAAAACAGCCTGAAACTGTTCCCACAGTACAGCCCTATATGTCCAGATCTGGCAGGGTTTGCAAACCTAAAGTCATTGTATCAATGTGATTCCATATAATTAATTAATCAATGATTGCGGGCATTAATGGTTATTTGTGTTTACATTTATGAACAGGATTGCAGACATTAGTGTTAAAATTTGTGTTCAAATTTTATGGACAGTGATCTTCAGACATTTAACTGCAATGATATGATTTGTGTTTATATTCCATGGACAGTGATCGTGTGACATTTTCGCTTACATTCTGTGTACAGTGATCTCCAGAAATCACAAATTAATAGTACAACAAAAACATTCCATGGACAGTGAACTCCAGATTTAAGCAATTAAATCTTAATTACCATGAACTTTAATTAATTATTATGATTTCATTTATTTGCAGAATTATCTTTGCATGTGATCAAATAGTCACTAATTCAATTACTTGATTTTCATGAATTTATAATTCCTATTACTAATTATATAATAGTGGTAAACATTTGGTTTACTCAAAGAAGGGAGATGCATCAGTATCTTGGAGTTACCTCCCTTACTCCGTATGTTGATTTATATGTATGTAACATGTAGTACACACGTGCTCTACATCCGGGCGGGAGACCCGAATAAACATGGCGAACTCACTGACGGGGTTTGTGTTGAGCTCTGAAGATTAATGCTAATCAGACATTAATACAGTATGAGGTCACCTGCCTGATCACGTGGGTTTTCTCAGGGTACTCCGGTTTTTTCCCACAGTTGTGCGCTAACATCAGGGCCAACAAGAGTGATTACTATGAGTAATATAACTTGTTTCATATTTTTTTTAAACTAAATAAAGTTCATAGTCTAATGGCAGTTGCTGTTAGATTCATATACAGAACAAACATCAATAACGTAAATGTATATATATAAAGGTCATGAAGTGCATAGTAATAACTTAGAACCTTGTCTCCATCCTTTCACAGAGTTGTCTCTTGTTTACCTGTTCAGGGTTCCTGTGTCACCCTAGGGTATGACAGATAGCACGTGAATAGAAATGATGTTATGGGAACAATCAGATATAATGTCACATCTATCTCTCGATAGAAGAGGTCAAATGCTTATCAGGATAAAAGTAATTGTTTAAAACGTAGAGCTATTTCATATATCCATCCTTTACTAAAATCTATTACTATTAAAACTCTGGTACCTCAAAAATTTGAATATTTGGTAACGTCTATATTTTTATTGTTTTGGTGAAATTTTTGAGGTACCAGAGTTTTAATAGTAATAGACTTTAGTAAAGGATGGATTTAAGGGGTAGAAAATTGACTTCGCCGAATTTTGTAAGGGGGAAAATTGTGGGCAGTGAACATATCGATTCTCAAAATAGCCGTGTTGGGTCGCCAATGCCAAGCGTCATGGGAGTGAACATTCCACAATGTCAATTGGATAAATCACTGGATAGGTGCAGACCAGCACCACGTTTTGGAGAAGATAACAGTTATAGTCCACAGGATGTCGATAAAGCAAATCAGGATTCTATGACCTTAGGCGATAACCTTGGAAACCAAGCAGGACAACCTTCTTACAGACATACAGAGAACGATGTCCGTGATAGTGCAACCTTACCTCCTATGAGATATGGAGTCCAACAAGATTTATGTAGCAGTACAGTTCCAGTCCACACAACCCAGGGAGCTTCTACAAATCTGTTTCAAAACCCCCAAAGCACAACTATATCTCAGGAGTTCCGTAATGGAAACCGAGATAGTTCTTCCAACATGTATGACAATCGGGCGTCCCACGATTTATATAGAGGAAACCAATGCGATGTCACTGTTGGACAATCTCACGAGTTCCGTAATGGAAACAGAGACATGTTCCGTAATGGAAATAGTTCACAGTGTCACTCCGCAAACTACTCATAGTTCCGTAATGGAAACAGGGATAAGTTCCGTAATGGAAATACCTCACAGTGCCAACAAAACGATTTCTCAGAGTTCCGTAATGGAAACAATGGAAATCATCGCAGACAGCACAACTATGGAGAGGAAGTGGAGTTCCGGCGCAGAAACAACGACCATATTTCTACAGAACCCTACCACAACGCAAGATCTGGTTACAATCAGAATTGTATGCCGTATTCGGGATCACTTTCTTACTCATCAAGTCGGACGGGTAGATAACCTGATACTAGATTACCTACATTCAACGGACGTGGAGACTGGCGTTCATAACAACTTTCAACATGATTGCTGGTAGATCTTGCTGGGACGAGGCGAGACAGTGTGAGGAGATGTTTTTTTTTTGTCTGAGAGAGGACGCCTTATCCTTTGCGACTAGACTGCCAATTCACAGCAGACTGGACTACTATCAGTTATGTACAGACATGCAACGGCGGTTTAGGGATATCTCATTACCAGAGACATACAGACGGAAGTTGACAAACGTTAAGAAATCAAGTGAAGAATCCATGCAAACCTTTTCTTCTAGAGTGGAACAAATGGTTCGAAAGGCCTATCCGGGCATCAACCATATACTCTACAATGACCTATGTGTGGAGCATATGCTAAATAGTATACAAGACCAGAGTATAGCATACGATGTCCTGACTAAAAGACCACAGACAGTGGAAGAAGCTATCAATCTCCTGACATGGCATTATACCTGCAAGAACAGTGTGAAGCAAGTTAAGAACAACGTGCGAGAGGTCACGGTAATCGAGAAAGACCATGATGATCATGAAGTACGGCGAACCAGTCAAGGACGTTATAATTACGTGACTGAAGAACGGTTACAGCAGTTTGGCAGGGATATGATGAAAGACCTTAAGGAAAGCATTTCGAAGGAAATCAAGGAAGCAATACGTAACCTAGACAGGTCAAAGTCAAATGGCTACAAGAAGGGTAATTTTGCCCGGAATCACCAAGATGTGGAATGCTACCAATGCCATAATAAAGGTCTCTATCGAAGTGAATGTCCAGATCTAAATGAAGGCAACAAAGGACACAGAGCGAACAATACGACGCAGACAGAACTTAACAATGGAGTGACAAAGAATTTAAACTATTTAGGACTGTGCCTGTCGGCCAAGACACAGTTCGTACAGATATAACAGAAAAGACAGACAGATGCGAGGTCCATGTTGTTAAGGAGACTGACACATCAGTGGAATTAGAGTCTGACAACGGAGAGTATTTGAGGGAGCTGTTTGATGAGACTTCATGTGATACTGCTGGTCGCTGCCAGGCAGTAGAGATCGATGTTTGTCCAGCCAAAATGGAGCGATCGGAGGACGAGGACAATATAACAAAACCATTGAAGGAAGTAGTCATAGATAGGGCCCGGGCAGTCACGATTACGGCGTCCATGATGGTGGAAGGAAAAGTTATCAGGGCGGTAGTGGACACATGTGCTGAAGTCACTGTGATGAGCGAGAAGAAGTTTATGCAGCTTCCGGAAGATATGAGACCGTTGGTGAGAGATGCCGATGTAGGTTTAGCTGTATCCGACGCCGGCAAGAAACTAACGACATACGGCGTAGCTGATGTACAGATGATTTTGGGCGACGAAGTATTTCCTTGGAGTATATATATTGCTCCTATCAAAGACGACTTGTTGTTGGGTTGTGACGTCATCGATGCATTTGACATTACAGTTAACACCAAAATGTGGATTGGAGATTGATGGGAAATGGATGGAGTGTGAAGTGAGAAGGGCTCAGGACCAGATAGCAAGATTAGTAGTACAGGAGACAGTTCTTATACCTGCTATGTCTGAAATCATAGTGGCGGGAGAGGCGCAAATTGCCGAAGTATTGGATACACGGTATTCTGCTGTGGAGCCTACAGTTGAAGACGAAAGAACTTTCATAGTTGCACGGACGTTGGTTGATCCATACAAGCACACAGTGCCGATCAGGATTGTAAACACCAGTACAACGCCAGTCAAATTAAGGAAAAGACACATGATAGCCGAGTTACACCCTGTGGAGAGTTTTGAAGAAATATTTAAAGAAAATGGAGATCCATGGGACAGATTTATCATGATGGAACAAGCTAAACAAAGAACTAAAAATCTTCGTCAGGTGGAAGTTATTTTGGAGGACACAGCTACTCAGGCACCAATCATTCCAAAAGAGTGGAAAACGGACACAGAGGGAAAGGCCGATTCTCCAGTTGTACCGGAATTTCTCAGGGAATTGTTTGACAGAAGCTATGAAAACGTCACGGATAAAAAAAACCACAGAGATAGATTGGCAGACATTATCAGAAATCAGGACAGCTTTGCTAAAAACATGTTGGAGCTAGGATCCTGCTCAGTTATTGAACACAAAATAGAGACAGGTACAGCTGCACCTGTTCGTCAACCTTTAAGGAGGACACCTCGTGGTTTCGAGGCGGAGGAAGAAATATATCTAAAGGATCAAATAGACAACGGGACTATTCAAGAATCCAAGTCAAGTTGGGCTTCAAATATTGTCTTAATCCGGAAAAAAGATGGCACAGTTCGCTGGTGCTGTGATTATCGCCGTTTGAATGATTGTTCTATCAAGGATGCATATCCACTACCTCGCATCGATACTTGCTTGGATTGCCTATCGTCAGCATCTATATTTTCAACTATGGATCTTCAAAGCGGATACTGGCAACTAAAACTAGCTGAGGAGGATCGAGCGAAGACAGCATTTATCACAAAATATGGATTGTATGACTACACAAAGATGCCTTTTGGTCTTTGTAACGCTTCTAGCACATTTCAAAGATGTATGGAACTCATTTTTGCGAGGAATGCAGTGGAAAACCATATTAATCTATTTAGATGACGTCATTCTATTCAGCTCAGATATGGAGGAGCATTTGGAGAAACTGCAAGAAATTCTGAAACGCTTCAAGTCTGCAGGTTTAAAATTGAAACCATCCAAGTGCGAGTTTGTGAAAAAGGAAATCCTATATCTCGGACACATCGTCGGGGCAGATGGGATAAAGGCTAATTCTAAGATAGTAGAAGCTGTAAGAAACTGGAAGCAGCCTACTACAGTCAAAGAAGTCCAACAGTTCATCGGGCTCTGCAATTATTACAGGCGCTTTATTGAGCATTTTAGTGAACTATCTGCACCTTTAACAGAGTTGACCAAAAAGGATGTAAAATTCATTTGGACTGAAGAATGTGCGAACACATTTCACCTTTTGAAAGAAAAAATGTGTCATTCACCTACTTTGGCGATACCAAACAACGAGGACCCAATAATCTTGGACACAGATGTCTCTAATATTGGAGTTGGAGCAGTGCTTTCACAAGTACAAAACGGAAGAGAGCGTCCAGTAGCTTACGCGTCTAAAAAGCTGGACCGTCATCAACAAAGATACAGTGTGACCCGCCGGAGGGAGCTTTTGGCTGTCGTGACATTTATCACACAATTTAAGCACTATCTCCTGGGAAGGCGATTCCTGTTGCGTACAGAACATGGATCACTACGCTGGCTGTTTGGATTCAAAGATCCACAGGGACAAGTCGCCAGATGGTTGGAATGTCTTCAAGTGGGGAATTCGATTTTGAAATACAGCATCGTGCAGGAAACCGTCATCAGAACGCGGATGCCCTATCCCGTTGTGATGTTGATGATTTGTGCACACATCAATAGGAAGGAACCGTGGATAAGCAATGTATCACTTGTATCCAGCTGAAGCAGAATTGGAAGCAGTTCAAGGAAGACGTTGACCTCAAGGAGGTCAAAACACCGAGAAAGATTTGATTTTGAATTCTACTGTGTAGATTCTTGAAATATTTTTTAAAGTGTTTTGTTTAAAATCATTCTTTCTACATTTTGGGGACAAAATGGTTTAAAAGGGGGAAAGTGTTGTGGAACTGGGATTTGTTGACATTCGTTATAATAATAGTAATTCTTTATATAGCTTGCTAAAATCGTATTTATCATTACTAGTGTATCTCTATGTCAATGTGATATCAACAATACCTTTATAATCGTCAAGAGAGTTAGTTTATAAGTTTTCACAAAGTCGGACGTCAAACTTTCCCGCAATCTATTGACAGTTCATGTCGTTGTATACGTGACGTAACATCCGGGTTATTTCGTCAGCTATTAATAGTATCATACGTTAAAGATAACGGAGTCTTTGTAATTAATACTGATTTTGTCCATAAGAAAGAAATACATATGTAATTGTAAAATTGTACTTCAAGAATGTTTTGTTGTTTTGCGTTACCATTGTGGCACGCGCTATTCGATATAAAAGCAGATTGCGGTCTGTTTTGAATGAGTCGAGCTGTTAGAGATCCTGAGTGTACCAAGCGAGGTAACTCTTGTGAAAGGTAGGGCATTTTTATAAGAACTTAAATTAGACTCTTTCTAGTTTAATGTAGTATTTATATATTTCCAATTCATATTTATAACCTCCGGTGAACCGTGAAGTCGGGCTCGGAGGAAAATAAGTTACAAATACTAATTTAGGGGGTATTTGAATACCTATCGATAACTTGTGTGAGCCACGAAATGCGGAGTCACAAGAAAATTGTGTTTAAGGTCTAGATAACTCTATATGTTATAACCTGTGTTGAACCGTGAAGTCGGTCTCACGGGAATCTAAAGAAACTCACAGGAAAACAATGTACATGTAAGGCTTATTTTAAATAACAGTGAAGCTCCCCGAGCGTATATTTCTTGATTGATAAGTAATTCCTAGTGTTTATGATAGCTATATTGTTCAAGTAGGATTTTTCATGATAGCAATTAAATATAGTACGACTCGACTCATATGCTTTGGTGACGGGATTATGTAAATGTATTTTGTATACGAATATGTAAATTGTATGTAATGGAATTCTGTATACTGATATGTATATGGTATGTAACTGAATAAACACCATCCTCGTACTTGATATCAACGTATCGAACTCTTAATTTCTGGTACCAAATAACAGCTTGCCATACAAGAAGCCACAATTTTATTACATATGTATTGGAATGATGGGAGAAAAATCATCAACCTGTACCTTGAAGATGTAAACGGAGAGATTTCCAACCTTCGTGGAGCTTATTTGGTTGTTAAACCCTCGGGTTTAACCCCCATGATAAAAAAACCATAACAGTCTGGAATGATTACAGTCTGCTTACTGACACAGGAATGTCTGCTTACTGACATAGGAATGCCTACAGTCTGCTTACTGGCATAGGAATGTCTACAGTCTGCTTACTGTCATAGGAATGTCTACAGTCTGCTTACTGACATAGGAATGTCTACAGTCTGCTAACTGACATATGAATGCCTACCGTCTGCTTACTGACATAGGAATGTCTACAGTCTGCTTACTAACATAGAAATGCCTACAGTCTGCTCACTGACATAGGAATGTCTGCTTTCTGACATAGGAATGTATACAGTCTGCTTACTGACATAGGAATGTCTACAGTCTGCTAACTGACATAGGAATGTCTACAGTCTGCTTACTGACATAGGAATGTCTGCTTACTGACATAGGAATGCCTACAGTCTGCTTACTGACATAGGAATGTCTGCTTACTGACATAGGAATGTCTACAGTATGCTTACTGACATAGGAATGTCTGCAGTCTGCTTACTGACATAGAAATGTTTGCTTACTGACATAGGAATGCATACAGTCTGCTTACTGACCTAGGCATGTCTGCTTACTGACATAGAAATGTCTGCTTACAGACATAGGAATGTCTACAGTCTGCTTACTGACATAGGAATGTCTAC
>NW_018403393.1:10985-11150 GCF_002113885.1 Mizuhopecten yessoensis | reverse complement strand
GTCTGCTTACTGACATAGGAATGTCTACAGTCTGCTTACTGACATACGAATGTCTACAGTCTGCTTACTGAAATAGGAATGTCTACAGTCTGCTTATTGACATAGGAATGCCTACAGTATACTTACTGACATAGGAATGCCTGCTTACTGACATTGGAATGTCTG
>NW_018403393.1:6199-6892 GCF_002113885.1 Mizuhopecten yessoensis | reverse complement strand
GGAATGTCTACAATCTGCTTACTGACATAGAAATGTCTAGAATCTTCTTACTGACATAGGAATGTCTAGAAACTGCTTACTGACATGGGAATGTCTACTTACTGACATAGGAATGTCTACAGTCTGCTTACTGACATAGAAATGCCTACAGTCTGCTTACTGACATAATAATGTCTGCTTACTGACATAGGAATGTCTACAGTCTGCTTACTGACATAGGAATGTCTGCTTACTGACATAGGAATGCCTACAGTCTGCTTACTGACATNGAATGTCTGCTTACTGACATAGGAATGCCTACAGTCTGCTTACTGACATAGGAATGTCTACAGTCTGCTTCCTGACATCGGAATGTCTGCTTAAAGACATAGGAATGTCTACAGTCTGCTTACTGACAAAGGAATGTCTGCTTACTGACATAGGAATGGCTACAGTCTGCTTATTGACATAGCAATGTCTGCTTACTGACATAGGAGTGTGTGCTTACCGACGTAGGAATGTCTGGTTACTGACATAGGAATGTCTACAGTCTGTTTACTGACATAGGAACGTCTGCTTACTGACATAGGAATGTCTGCTTACTGACATAGGAATGTCTACAGTCTGGTTATTGACATAGGAACGTCTATATTCTGCTTACTGACATAGGAGTGTGTGCTTACCGAGATAGGAATGTCTGGTTACTGACATAGC
>NW_018403393.1:1822-2334 GCF_002113885.1 Mizuhopecten yessoensis | reverse complement strand
CTACAGTCTGCTTACTGACATTGGAATGTCTGCAGTCTGCTTACTCACATAGGAATGTCTGCTTACTGACATAGGAATGCCTACAGTCTCCTAACTGACATCGGAATGTCTGCTTACTGACAAAGGAATGCCTACAGTCTGCTTACCGACATATTGACATAGGAATGTCTGCTTACTGACATTGGAATGTCTGCAGTCTGCTTACTCACATAGGAATGTCTGCTTACTGACATTGGAATGTCTGCAGTCTGCTTACTGACGTAGGAATGTCTGCTTACTGACATACCTATGTCAGTAAGCAGACATACATTACAATGTCAGAAAGCAAACAGTAGACATTCCTATGTCAGTAAGTAGACTGTAAGTAAGCAGACTGTAGACACTCCTATGTCTGCTTACTGACATAAGAATGTCTGCTTACTGACATAGGAATGTCTACAGTCTTCTTACTGACATAGGAATGTCTAGAGTCTGCTTACTGACATAAGAATGTCTGCTTACTGACATAGGAG
>NW_018403393.1:699-776 GCF_002113885.1 Mizuhopecten yessoensis | reverse complement strand
CATAGGAATGTCTACAGTCTGCTTACTAACATAGAAATGCCTACATCCTGCTCACTGACATAGGAATGTCTGCTTTA
>NW_018403393.1:0-101 GCF_002113885.1 Mizuhopecten yessoensis | reverse complement strand
ACCGACATAGGAATGTCTGCTTACTGACATAGGAATGTATACAGTTTGCTTACTGGCATAGGAATGTCTGCTTACTAACATAGGAATGTCTACAGTCTGCT
>NW_018403392.1:3640-3976 GCF_002113885.1 Mizuhopecten yessoensis | reverse complement strand
ATGTAGTCCACATCCTAACCAGACTTACGGGAGATCGTATATGTTAATGTAGTCCACACCCTAACCAGACTTACGGGAGACTGTCTATGTTAATGTAGTCCACATCCTAACCAGACTTACGGAAGATCGTCTATGCTAATGTAGTCCACATCCCAACCAGACTTACGGGAGATCGTCTATGTTAATTTAGTACATCACATGATAATTACTAGGATAGCTATTGGACAACTACCCTTGCTCTATTTGGTATAGTTAGCATCCGCCCTTGACGACGGGAACTATACCTGGAGACGGGCACTATACCTTTTTTTTGGACCGCTGAGACTACGGGAAAAA
>NW_018403392.1:0-101 GCF_002113885.1 Mizuhopecten yessoensis | reverse complement strand
TCTATGTTAATGTAGTCCACACCCTAACCAGACTTACGGGAGATCATCTATGTTGGTGTAGTCCACATCCTAACCAGACTTACGGGAGATTGTCTATGTTA
>NW_018403391.1:3939-4057 GCF_002113885.1 Mizuhopecten yessoensis | reverse complement strand
ACGTTTAGGTTGACTACGGTAAGTTTATTGGTTTAGGCTGATTACAGTAAGTTTACTGGTTTAGGTTGATTACGGTAAGTTTACGTTTAGGTTGACTACGTTAAGTTTATTGGTTTAT
>NW_018403391.1:0-101 GCF_002113885.1 Mizuhopecten yessoensis | reverse complement strand
ACAGTAAGTTTACCGGTTTAGGTTGACTACGGTAAGTTTACGTTTTGGTTGATTATGGTTAGTTTACGTTTAGGTTGACTACGGTAAGTTTATTGGTTTAG
>NW_018403390.1:105004-120532 GCF_002113885.1 Mizuhopecten yessoensis | reverse complement strand
TCTACTGTAAATGTCTCCCCCTCTGTCAGTCATACTGGTACAAAGTAGTTATATTTACTACATCATATCGAGGTTTTACTCTACTGTAAATGTCTCCTCCTCTGTCAGTAACACTGGTACAAAGCAGTTATATTTACTACATCATATCAAGGTTTTACTTTACTGTAAATGTCTCCCCCTCTGTCAGTAACACTGGTACAAAGCGGTTATATTTACTACATCATATAGCTACCATGTTGTAACGACTATATAATAATAATTCAAGGTTCTTATATACCGCTTTATCACAACCTAGTTTGTAAGTGATCTCAAATTAAGCAGTTCACAAATTATTATCCGTGGTTATAGGGCCTTTCTAACGAGCCAATACCTTGTACCGCCCAACCATTTACAGCTGAGAAGAACAAGAGGAGTAAAGTATCTTGCTGGAAGATACATTAACACAGTGCTGTGCTACCTTGATGTGTACACAGGTGACTGTCAAGGCCCCTGTGACCCCTTGTTTATTACAAACTGGACTAAACTAAATGGAACATGAATTCTCCTTTTAGTATGGTACTAAACTTATATATATGTTCTGTGCAAAACAGGAAAATTTGGAGATGTTTGATTTGGGGAAGATTTGTCAAATCGAGAATATCTGTGAATACTCTACTGGGAGTGGCGTTACTATTCTGACTAGGCAACAACATATGGTAGGGAGGAGAAAAAAGGCTGTATTTGTCGTAGAACCGGTATAATTAAGGTGCTGGCCTTGCTGTGTGACTATTCTGTAGAGCAATGTGAGCGGTGTAGTAATTAGGTTGTAGGCACCGACTGTTTGATCTAGTGATTATTTGGTTTGAAGGCCAGGGTATTGAGGTGTGACTTTACTTGGGAGTTTATGGCGGTGCAGTATAACATGGAAGAATGATAAGAAAAATGATTTTATACATCATGTACAAAGTTGTTCTGTCGATGAATTAAATCATAGAACCAGTAGTAACTGAGTTAATATGTATAAAACCTCTAGAGACTATAAAAAGGTCCTTAAAAAGAGCTATAACATATACAGACATAACATTGAAAATCAAATACGAATCACGTCAAAATCAAATCCTGAAGATTTTCGGAATATTTTAAATTCATTCAATAAATCTAAAAATGATAACAGTGATGCTGATATATCTTTGGACGAGCTATATGAATACTTCAAGAAATTAAATAGTTCAGATGAAGATGAAGATGAGGATGAGTTTATTATTCCAGATATGAATGAAAATATGTTTGATTTTATACTAAATAGTGATGTGACTGAAAATGAAATTAGACAGGTTATAGTTAACCTTCGTAATAATAAAGCGCCGGGTATCGATAATATATTAAATGAGCATATCAAAAATACACAGTCTATACTACTACCTATATATGTTAAACTTTTTAATGTTATATTGAACTCTGGCCGTGTACCAGAAGCATGGACAATTGGAGTAATAAAACCCATATACAAAAAGAAGGGTGACCCTAAAAATCTCGANCTGGCCGTGTACCAGAAGCATGGACAATTGGAGTAATAAAACCCATATACAAAAAGAAGGGTGACCCTAAAAATCTCGATAACTATCGAGCTATTACATTAGTCTCATGTCTTGGCAAAGTATTTACTGCTATTTTGAACTCTAGATTAAATAGACTTTCAGAAGAAATTGATCTAATTTCCAATGTTCAAGCTGGTTTTAGGAAAGGCTATTCTACAACTGAAAATATATTTATCCTTCATGCTTTAATATCTATATACTTTTCAAAAAGTAAAAAGCTATTCTGTTCATTCATCGATTTCAGAAAAGCGTTTGATACTGTTTGGAGGGTAGGTTTATGGAAGAAATTATTAAAGATAATATCACAGGAAAGATATTAATGCTATAATTAATCTGTATGCAAACACTAAATCTTGCGTAAAAACTAGCAATGGTATGACTGATTTTTTCACATGGCACGTCGGGGTAAAACAAGGTGAAATCTCTCCCCATTTTTGTTCTCAATATATTTGAATGATTTAGAAGATTTTTTGATGCAAAATAATGTTGACCAACTACATTATATTGATAATTTATTTCAAGATCGCATGGGTATATTTGTTAAATTATTTATTCTGCTATATGCAGATGACACAGTTGTTATGTCAGAAACAGCTAAAGGTCTACAGAATGCTTTCCGTGAATTTGAAACTTACTGTACTATTTGGAAACTTAAAGTTAATCTCAATAAAACTAAAGTTGTTATCTTTGAAAAAAGAAAAAGTAATGCACAAAATATTCGTTTTACTCTTTTTGGTGAATAGTTGCAAACACTTGACAGTTACTCGTTTCTAGGACTGCTGTTTCATTAAAGTGGCAGTTTCTGTAAAGCAAGAAAAAAACTTGTTGAACAGGCTCAAAAAGCAATGTATGCATTATATAAAAAAATAAGAAATATTATTTTACCAACTGACCTACAATTAAAATTGTTTGATGTATTAATATCCCCAATCCTTTTGTACTCCTCAGAAATTTGGGGGTTTGAAAATACCAATATGATTGAGAAATTACATGTACAGTTTTGTAAAAGAATTTTAAACATACGTAGCTCCACAGCAAATATAATGGTATATGGTGAAACGGGTAGGTACCCTCTGAATATTGAAATTAAATCTAGAATGATAATGTTTTGGTATAAACAAATTACAGGTGAAAATAAATTGTCTAGTATAATGTACAAGCTTATGCTGAATTTACATGAAAATGATTTCGCTGATATTAAATGGATTTCATATGTCAAGAATCTATTCAATTGCACGGGGCTAAGTTACGTATGGTTACAACAAAAAACTTGCACTATGAATAAAAAATACCTTAGGGTTAGTTTTAAAACTATTCTGTATGACCAATTTATACAACAATGGTATACTGATATTGAACATTCTTCACGGGGTCAAACATATGCAATATTTAAACATCAATTTCAGTTTGAAAAATACTTAACTATGCTCAAACAAAAAGATAGAATAACTATCTGTAAGTTCAGAACCAGTAATATATCTCTGCCTATAGAGACTGGGCGATGGACTAGAACACCACGTGAAGGCAGAATCTGTCCGCTTTGTTTTACTGGAGTTGGAAGCGATTATCATTATTTGTTTATATGTTCAAATGTTTATGTAAGTCAAATCCGCAGAAAATATATACCTATTTATTAAACCTCTAATCCATCTGTTCATAAAATGAAAGGATAAATATCAATATGTAATGTTAGAATATTATCAAATCTATCGCTGTTCATACAATTACTAGAAAGACAATTAAAAAATAATATGTGAATTTCACACATCAAACTGTAAACTTTTGTATACATATAGATATTTCTGATCATTTTGTTAAACCTAACATAATTGTATTGTATAATGAGTGTGGTTACAGCTTGCTTATCATGGTTTGTTTGTTATCTGTCTATTACAGTATTGTATGATGGGATTGTAACACTGTCTATTATACCTTTGTAATATTATATGGTATGATGAGTATTATAGTCACTATTATGCCATGGTATGATTGCACTGTATGGTGTGGTATACTCTCTATAATATATGTATCATGGAGTGCGAGTAATATATGTGTAATACTGTAATAACATTATTGTAGGATTGTACTGTAAGATGGATGCAACAGTGCCTGCTATACCACTGTGTGAACGCACGGTATGTGTGAATGTAATGCTATGTATTATACCATCGTAATAGTATTGTAAAATGAGTGTAATAATGTATATCACAGTGTATGATGAGTGTCATTGTATGAGCAGTGCGTTATATTGTCTATTATAATAAGGTATGATAGTACAGTGTTTTATTGTGTTTATCATTGTATGAGGAGTGTAATAGTTTCCACTATATTATTGTACGCTAGCATAGTAAGATGAATGCTTTACGGTCAACCATATCATTATTATATTGTACTTTATGATGACCTCTTGTTGCGCACAATAGTGTGCCTGAGTGATAATAAAAAATCTCTGAATTTTTTTCTCCGAGACTTAATTAGATTGGGTCTGTTGTGCGACAGTCTATTGTCAACACTCTATATATACCTATTGTGGTGTAGAAACCCTACACACACAGAACACTGCAGCTATCACAGATAAACTCTATATACCTGTAATGGTTATAAACCCTGGACATGGTGGCGTGGACCTCGTCAATATCTAACCTATTTACATTCCATTGTTTGTCATTGTTGTTAGATACCTGGTAAACACAGATTTGTTTTATGGAGCACTTTGACATCTCCGTAAATAAGCTAGCTTTAACATCATGGCAGCTAAATGAATCTGTGTACATATTTAGTCAAGGCAGTTATCATTGTAATGATGGGTCTCAGAGGTTCGACCACAACTGAACCTCAGATTATTGCTGAGTTAGTTAAAATTTTACCAGAATTTTTACTTGACATGTCAGCAGTGTTTTTGTGGTCAGTTGGAGGATCGTTT
This sequence comes from Mizuhopecten yessoensis, assembly GCF_002113885.1. Taxonomy (NCBI): domain Eukaryota; kingdom Metazoa; phylum Mollusca; class Bivalvia; order Pectinida; family Pectinidae; genus Mizuhopecten; species Mizuhopecten yessoensis. The sequence goes on along the minus strand of NW_018403390.1, from coordinate 116,032 downwards.
TGAGTTTAGTTGTACATATAAAGTATCATGCTACAGAATTAACATAATTCTGTATTAGGTACATTAGGTACAATATAATTCTGTATTAGGTACATTCCGGTAATAGGTGGAGCATTGCCCACTTCTCACAAATGCCCTTTTTTCATATGAATCACTTCTCACATAAGTGAGATGTGTCCTTTCTCACTGACCTTTCTATTTTCATGTCTGAATATATTTACATGGGGTGGGAAAAATTCTTTGTATACCAGCTTTTTAGCCCACCATCATCTGATGGTGGGCTATTCAAATCACCCTGCGTCCGTGGTCCTTGGTCCGTCTGTCCGTGGTCTGTGGTCCGTGGTCCGCCCTTAAACAATTCTTGTATTTCTCAAGAAGTACCAAAGGGATCTTTCTCAAATTTAATATGTAGGTTTCCCTTGGTCATTAGCTGTGCAGGGCAACTTTTGAGACTGATCGAATAAACAACATGGTCGACAGGCAGCCATCTTTGATTTTGATAGTGACAGTTTGTTATCGCTATTTCTCGGGTAGTACCAGAGGGATCTTTCTCAAATTTGATATGTAGGTTCCCCTTAGTCCTAAGCTGGGCAGGGCAACTTTTGAGACTGATCGGATAAACAACATTGCCGACAGGCTGCCAAGTTTGTTCAAAGGAATGACCTTGACCCACTTTCAAGGTGACAGGGGTCAAATGTCTTAAAATCTTCAAACAACTTCTTCTGATTAACCAAAAGGCACAGGGTACTGATATTGGGCTTGGAACATGCTGGCAGGAAGGGCTACCAAGTTTGTTCAAATGAATGACCTTGACCCACTTTCAAGGTGACAGGGGTCAAATGTCTTGAAATCTTCAAACCACTTCTCAATAACCAAAAGGCCCAGGCCTGTATCATGCTGGAATGAAGGACTACCAAGTTTGTTCAAATGAATGACCTTGACCCACTTTCAACCTAATGTCCTTGTTCGACATTCAATTTCACAGGCATCATATGTTTAAATCTTTTAATTGGTTCTTATGATTCAAACGCTTTTAAGATTACAAGTGTGAGATTAATACTAGGTGAGCAATGCAGGCCCGTTTTTTCATAACAGTTATGAGGTCAAAGGTCAACTTCAGTGCTAGCCGGAGTCAAAGGTCAACGTGTGTTTAAAGCTTAAAAAAAAATTTCAAACTTCAAACAACAATATCTTCAGAATCGTTTTAGAGATGTTAAAATGTCTTGTGTTCTAGTTACCAAATGTGGTCTGAAGTTACCTATATGTCAGTTTCATGTAACAAAAGAAATAGGTGAGCGATACAGGCCCTCTTGGCCTCTTGTTATTTTTATATATGAAACAATGAATTGAAAAAAGATAATCTTTTGATGTGTAACTATGTCTTTATTCAATAGGATGGGGATTTGGTTTGGGGATAGTGGGTAGGGAGGATTTCATTGGGTTGGGAAGATTGCAACATATATAATCAACTATATCAGCCAGTTATACCGATATGGTACTTTGACCTAAATGTATTTCACAGAACCATGTCACACCAGTATCGATCAGGTAAGATATTTATGTGTATGGTATGGGACCTGTACAAACATAACTTGTGTGTATTGACATTACCTAGATACAGCCCACAACAAAACTAATGTACATACCCCACTGGTCCTTCATCTCAGCTTGATTATTCCCTGTCAACCCCAACATAGAGCCACACATCTTATCGTTAATATAACCTGTGCAGCAAAAGCAAATTAAAATAGCAATGTGAGATAATTGTGTTGAATGAAAAACTGATTACTGGTATTGAAACACATCAAAATCAAAATGTGTGAAGTTAACCAATGTGAGAGGGCAGGTTTGGGGACAAAGCAGCTTTTAGTCGGACACGTTTAAATGTTTATATAAAAGCTATGAATACGGAACCATAGTTGTCAAAGTTGTCTTGTTTGTCAACGGTAATTAACATATTAATACTTAATACCGAGTTGCCCTAGTCTTGTTGGTTAAGAGTTCAGTTCAGCTATTTAAACAGGTGGATTGAAAAGATGCATTCAGATATTTAAGTAGTTAGACAAGCATTTATTTTATCACATTATGATACTTTATTGATATCAATGTTTTACAGCAATGTTTCACACAAAGAGGTCCTAATGTATATTACTTTACCTGTTTTCATGCACTTCAGGAATTTCTGCCTTCCTTTCACTGAGGGAGAATTAGATTTGTAGTGTGACCCGTTTCACATTACATTGTACTAGCCAAGTCCTCTTACTTTAGAGGCAGACTCCAGATCTTTCTTCCTCTCTTTTTCTCTACATCTGTGACACAAAGTGTCAGGACATATGGAAGTGGTCCCATCCCCATGAAAAAAAAAATGCTGAATTTTTGCTGAACGAATGCTGAAAACCCACATAGGGCAATTGCTGAAATATACCTGAATTTGGCCCAAATCCAGGCATTTTTCAGCGAAATTCAGCAAATTTCAGCAAATGTATTTCAGCAAAGTGCAGCAATGTTTCAGCAAAGTTCAGGAACTATACCAGGAAATTACAGGAATGTTTCGCCAAATTTCAGGAACAATTCAGAAATGTTTCAGCAAAGTTCAGGAACTATACCAGCAAATTACAGGAATGTTTCGCCAAATTTCAGGAACAATTCAGAAATGTTTCAGCAAAGCCAACTGCTATGCATAAGCAAACCTTAGCAAATCACTGAGTAATTTAAAGGCTAATATACGGTAATTATATCATCAGTACTTATCACTGTGATTTCTAGCCAAACAACATTGAGCAAGTTCCGGGACATTTCAACAGTGCTTCTTAATCGCTGTTTGTTAAACATTACAACATACACTTCAACACTAAGACCTAAAAAAATCCCCCAAAAGTCTTGTTTCTCAAATTATTGCTATAATAGTCTTGTACATGTAGTTAGAAAGTGACAGTATTATTGTTCCATTATTGTCCACGAATTTCACTTTGAATACTTTGAGATTCTTATATTTTATGAGATTGTGTCATCCTATACGTATGCTGTTTTAAATCATAATGTGAGATGTTGAAGTGTGTAATTACCAGGATTCGTGTGCTGAAAGCTTACATAGTACGATATGAACGCCGAAATCTGTACTCTTATTGTTACGGGAATTCGGGTGTAAATTATCTCATATTGTTGTATTTCATCAAATTGTAACATGATACAAGTTTTCCATCCAAATAAGATAGTAGCATTATGTTGTGAGTCTGTAAATTAACGATCTATAGAGAATAATACATGCCTTTTTCCATGTCACACCCAATATCAACCCGAGACTGCAATATCAGCCCAAGAGCCGAAGTTTCGGCCCGAGGGCTGATATCGGTCGAGTGTTGATACTGGGTGTGATATGGAAACAAGGCATGTTTTTTTCTGTTTATTACATACTTACTAATAAAAGCTACTATCTTATGATCTATTTTTCTTTTGAAATATTAAAAAACGACAATTTTCCAAAAGGGTTGTGATACAGGTTTTTACTCAAAACGATTGTTCAGCGTGTTGATATATAACATCATACATCAGTAACCTGTCATGTATATTCCATTTAATCATACTGTCTGAACTTTTATAGTCCATTAGAGTCAAAAGTTTGTCTTGGATATAGCGGTTCGTCTTCTACGGCAGCCATATTTGTTTATCTTTTATATATATATATATATATATATATATATATATACTATGGGTCAAAGAAGTAATATAGATGGTAAAATCCCATATAACACTGGATCCTAATGGAGGTATGTCCGTAGGATACGAATTACTTCAAATATTATATGGGGCAAAGAAGTCTGTTGGAATTATTTCTTTGCCCCATGTATATATGCATGATAACATGTTGTACAAATGAACTATTTCGTAATTAGACACAGGAATGCATACATATATGTAGATAGCCACGCATATATCCAGACCTTTGCATATACATATATATGCACATCCATACACATGCAATATGCATACCAACAAACAGACGCCTACGTATATACGTACATACACACATATATTTACAAACATATGACTACATCCCGGATACATATACACACACACGCACATATGCATACATTTCCGTATCCAAAATACTCACATAGTCACCTACTTTACATATTGATTTGTACATATCAGAGACCCATAATGTACTTCAATATTATGGACCTATATAGAAGCAACAAGTAATAGTATATGCATAATGTTTATGTTTTAGCTTAAAGTAAAGGAATCAATTTCTTTAGGAAAATTGATAATCCTTTCAGAATTTGTCCGTGCCATATTGACAAAAGACCTTTCATTTTATTAGCTCACCTGGTCTGAAGGACCAAGGTGAGCTTATGCCATACCGTTGCGTCTGTCGTCCGTCCGTCCGTCCGTCCGTCCGTGTCCGTCCGTCCGTCCATCCGTCCATCCGTCAACAATTTCTTTAAACGGCTTCTTCTTCTTAACCACTGATTGGAATTCAACTAAATTTGACTGGAAGCATCCCTAGGTGGTGGGGATTCAAAATTGTACAAATGGTGGGGCTGACCCCCAAGGGGGCTGAGGGGCGGGGCCAAAAGGGGGCAATTTGGCTATATTGCTACAAACGACTTCTTCTGTAGAACTATGCCATGGATATCAACCATATTTGACTGGAAGCATCCCTAGGTTGGTGGGGATTCAAAATTGAACAAATGGTTGGGCTGACCCCCCAGGGGGCTGAGGGGTGGGGCCAAAAGGAGTCAATTTGGCTATATTGCTTTTAGCGACTTCTTCTCTGGAACTAAGAAGTCAATGTCAACCATATTTAACTGGAAGCATCCCTAGGTGTCAGGGATTCAAAATTGTACAAATGATGGAGCTGACACCCCAGGGGGCTGAGAGGTGGGGCAAAAAGGGGTCAATTTTGCAATATTGCTATAAGCGACTTCTTCTCTGGAACTAAGAGGTGGATATCAACAATATTTGACTGGAAGCATCCCTAGGTGGTGGGGATTCAAAATTATACAAATGGTGGGGCTGAGGGCGGGGCCAAAAAGGGGGCAATTTGGCTATATTGCTATAAACGACTTCTACTGTAGAACTATGCCATGGATATTGATCATATTTGGTCGGAAGCATTCATGGGAGGCAGGGATTCAAAATTGTACAAATGGTGGGGCTGACCCCCCCGGCTAAGGAGTGGGGCCAAAAAAAGTGTATTACTTGGAAATGGTTGATATCCCCACCATATAACCATGGTATACAATTGCTGAGTATAAAGAGAAGAAAGCACATTTGCTTCCAGGATGGCTATATAGGGTCTGGCCCCACCCTTGGAAACATAGTCCCTGGGCCATAACTTTAAAACTGTTGAGATCCCCACCCCAAAACTATATATATAAATGCTGGGCATAAAAAGACGAATGCAGTCATGGTATCAGAATGGTACAGTCATGGTACCTGATGTCTGACCGAACCCCTAGGGACCTAGTTTGTTAGTCACAGCTTGGAAACAGTTGAGAGCCCCTCCCTATAACGGTATATACAATTGCTGAGTATAAAGAGATGATTGCACATATGCTTCCAGGATGGCCTTAGGGACTGCCCCACCCTTGGAGACTTAACCCCTGGGTCATAACTTTGAAATGGTTGAGATCCCCACCCCAAAACTATATATACAAATGCTGGGCAAAAAGAAACAAATGCAGTCACGATATTAGAATTGATCCTGGGGTCTGGCCACAACCCTAGGGACCTAGTTTCTGAGTCAAAGCTTGGAAACAGTTGAGATCCCCACCCCATAACCATACATAAAATTGCTGGGCATGAAGAATCTAATACAGATATGCTACAAGGATTGGCCTTGGGGTCTGGCATATTCCCTTGATCTCATTCGGAGAATATTTTGCCATGATTGCTTTGGTATCCAGGTGAGCGATACAGGCCCTCTGGGCCTCTTGTTTTCATTTGGATTTGTACGATACTAATTTGGAACGTATTTTATTTGTAAATTTTTCACTTCCACATTGCTACAAGTAAAAAGATAATGAAATTCATTTCCAATATTTTCAAGGCAAAGGTTACATATCCTATCTACTTTTGGAATATTCTGCCACCTCCCAGTTTCAAGGGGAAATTTCAAATTACACATACATAGTTTGGTAATAGGTAGTCTATTATTTTCTGACAATTTTATCAAATGTTTTTCAAAACCGAATTCACACTTGAACATTGAGTAGAATTCTCCTCTCGACGAATTATGAACTTCGGAAAACCAATTTTGTATAAATTGATCTCAAAGTCTTTTTTTAAGGTGATTTTTAAAGAACATATTATTCATACATATCTTACTTTTAACTTTACTACCCCATTTAAAGGAATATGATTCAGTGTCGTGTAAATAATAAGTGCCAATCTCAACAATATACTGCGGAGTTTTATCAGTATTAACTTTCAATTTCCATATATCGCAATATTCTTGAAAAATATTCAATGCATTTTGTAATCCTTCTGAAGTTTCCGAAAAAAGAAGTGTATCATCTGCATATAGCAAGACAAAAATTTCAATTAAAATATGCAGTTCATCAGATATTCTTTCTTTCACCATTTCTAGCGGGACACATTCAAGGGACTTAAAAAACGTTTCTAAATCGTTAAGGAACAAAGAGAAAAGGAACGGTGAAAGATTCCAATACAATAAGGCACGGGAAGAAATCTGACGTATTTCCATTGTATTGTACACATGATTTAATATTACTATACATATTTTTAACAATCTGAAAACATTTTCTTTGATACGACTATTATGCAATTTTTGCCACTACCCAGCTCTCCACACGGTGTCAAACGCTTTGCGAAAATCGATAAAAGTACAGTAAAGTTTTTTGCCACTATTAAGATAGAGTGAAATTAATATATGTAAAATAAAAACATTATCAGCAGTCGAGTGTCCCTTTCGGAACCCCGCTTGATTCCTAGATATCAAGTTCTACTGTTTTTCAAAGTGGTTCAAGCGATTGTTTATGATAGATGTAAATTACTTACCCAAACAACTTATGAGCGTGATGGCCCTATAATTGTCAGGATCTTCTGGATTCCCTTTATTTTTGTACATCGGTTTAATTATACCAATAGTCCAGTTTTTCTGGTATAATACCAGTATCTAATATAACATTAAACAGGATATAATAAATAGTTATCATCTCTAGTGGAGAATATTTTAAATATTCATTTAATATTTTGTCCATTCCAGGAGCCTTACCATTTTAAAGTTGTTTTAATGCTTTTTTAATTTCTTCTTCTGTTATTCTACCGTTTAATACATCATCATCATCACAAATATCCTCATCAACATCATCATCATCTACACAAATATCCTCATCAACATCATCATCATCCTTTTCATTCAATGACATAAAATAACGATACAATTTATCTATTGGTATATCTGTAGTTTTCCTTTTATTTGAAGAATATTTATTTATGGTATTCCAAAACGATTTTGGATTAGATTTAGATGTACATCTTTCTTGATATTTTTTATAACTTATTCGAAGTTGTTTCCTGTATTCACTACCTTTTTTGTTCATTTTTGTTTTAGTAGTGCATGACTTGTCGTTTTATATTTATTCTTGATCTTGTTGAAGGCAATTCTTTTTAACTTACAATATTTATCGAACCACGGTTTATTCATATCTACTTTTCCTTTACGTCTTTTTTGTTGTGTTCCACACACTTTAGATGCCATTTTAATAAGAAATTGACCAAGGTCATTAACCACCGCGTTCATTTGTTCACAGTTTACATTATCACGAGAATTCATTTGGTCTATAGCGGTGCTAATATCGCGGAGTTCAAGATTTACATCTATATTAAGTGCCTGTGTGAATTCATCTTTTTCGGATGTGTCCCATGTTACACGTTTATTATCAGAGTTATCCACTTTCCTATCTAATGGGGGTTGGGTATCGCATGTAAAGTTTAACACAAAGTGGATTTGATTGTGAACGTCTGAAGACATTGGGTTAAAATCACATATTTCGAATTCTGAAACAAGTTTTAAAGCTGAACTATCTACTATAAGATAATCTACTACACTTGTATCTTTTCATGGCGTTCTTCCTATGTGTTTATCTTTACATGGCATTCTTCCTATGTGTTTATCTTTACATGGCGTTCTTCCTATGTGTTTTTCTTTACATGTCATTCTTCCTATGTGTTTATCTTTACATGTCGTTCTTCCTATGTGTTTATCTTGACATGCCGTTCTTCCTATGTGTTTATCTTTACATGGCGTTCATCCTATGTGTTTATCTTTACATGTCGTTCTTCCTATGTGTTTATCATTACATGGCGTTCTTCCTATGTGTTTATCTTTACATGTCGTTCTTCCCATGTGTTTATCTTTACATGGCGTTCTTCCTATGTGTTTATCATTACATGTCGTTCTTCCTATGTGTTTATCTTTACATGGCATTCTTCCTATGTGTTTATCTTTACATGGCGTTCATCCTATGTGTTTATCTTTACATGTCGTTCTTCCTATTTGTTTATCTTTACATGGCGTTCTTCCTATGTGTTGATCTTTACATGTCGTTCTTCCTATGTGTTTATCATTACATGGCGTTCTTCCTATGTGTTTATCTTTACATGTAGTTCTTCCTATGTGTTTATCTTTACATGGCGTTATTCCTATGTGTTTATCTTCACATATTTAACCATTTGCAATAAAAAGAGATGATCTGTTACATACTTCAATTAGCAGATTCCCATATCTATTTTGTCAGGCTTTATCTTGACTATATCTTTGAGTGTTTATCTTTACATGGCGTTCTTCCTATGTGTTTATCTTCACATATTTAACCATTTGCAATAAAAAGAGATGATCTGTTACATACTTCAATTAGCAGATTTCCATATCTATTTTGTCAGGCTTTATCTTGACTATATCTTTGAGTGTTTATCTTTACATGGCGTTCTTCCTATGTGTTTTTCTTTACATGTCATTCTTCCTATGTGTTTATCTTTACATGTCGTTCTTCCCATGTGTTTATCTTTACATGGCGTTCTTCCTATGTGTTGATCTTTACATGTCGTTCTTCCTATGTGTTTATCATTACATGGCGTTCTTCCTATGTGTTTTTCTTTACATGTCGTTCTTCCTATGTGTTTATCTTTACATGTCGTTCTTCCCATGTGTTTATCTTTACATGGCGTTCTTCCTATGTGTTTATCTTTGCATGTCATTCTTCCTATGTGTTTATCTTTACATGTCGTTCTTCCTATGTGTTTATCATTACATGGCGTTCTTCCTATGTGTTTATCTTTACCTGGCGTTCTTCCTATGTGTTTATCTTTACATGGCATTCTTCCTATGTGTTTATCTTTACATGTCGTTCTTCCTATTTGTTTATCTTTACATGGCGTTCTTCCTATGTGTTTTTCTTTACATGTCGTTCTTCCTATGTGTTTATCTTGACATGCCGTTCTTCCTATGTGTTTATCTTTACATGGCGTTATTCCTATGTGTTTATCTTCACATATTTAACCATTTGCAATAAAAAGAGATGATCTGTTACATACTTCAATTAGCAGATTTCCATATCTATTTTGTCAGGCTTTATCTTGACTATATCTTTGAGTGTTTATCTTTACATGGCGTTCTTCCTATGTGTTGATCTTTACATGTCGTTCTTCCTATGTGTTTATCTTTACATGTCGTTCTTCCCATGTGTTTATCTTTACATGGCGTTCTTCCTATGTGTTGATCTTTACATGTCGTTCTTCCTATGTGTTTATCATTACATGGCGTTCTTCCTATGTGTTTTTCTTTACATGTCATTCTTCCTATGTGTTTATCTTTACATGGCGTTCTTCCTATGTGTTGATCTTTACATGTCGTTCTTCCTATGTGTTTATCTTTACATGGCATTCTTCCTATGTGTTTATCTTTACATGGCGTTCTTCCTATGTGTTGATCTTTACATGTCGTTCTTCCTATGTGTTTATCATTACATGGCGTTCTTCCTATGTGTTTATCTTTACCTGGCGTTCTTCCTATGTGTTTATCTTTACATGGCATTCTTCCTATGTGTTTATCTTTACATGGCGTTCTTCCTATGTGTTTATCTTCACATATTTAACCATTTGCAATAAAAAGAGATGATCTGTTACATACTTCAATTAGCAGATTCCCATATCTATTTTGTCAGGCTTTATCTTGACTATATCTTTGAGGGGGCTCAATAAGTTGACGTACACAGTTCATATTATCAACATCTTCATTCTTATCTACAACATTTAATATATCTAATAGTCTTTCATCAGGTTCAATATAGTCCGGTATTGTCGAGGTTCTTGCGTTAAAATCACCTGCCAGGATAACATTATCCTTTCCTTGTGAAAAATTAATTAACTCTTCCTCTATTTCCGTAAAAGCATTATCAGATGAATATTTTGTATATTCTGGAGGAATGTAGATACAGCCAAGTAAAACATTTTCATTCATGTTCGAAATGTGATTCGAAATTTCAAACCATTGTACAAATTCGGACTCGGACTGATGGAATTTTAAAATCCTCGGCAAAACTTGTTTATAAATTACAATAATACCGCCAGACTATTTTTAGCTCACCTGGCACGAAGTGCCAAGTGAGCTTATGCCGTGGCGCGGCATCCGTCGTCCGTCCGTCGTCCGTCGTCCGTCGTCCGTCGTCCGGCATCCGGCATCCGGCGTCAATATTTTACTTTAAACGACTTCTTCTTAATAACCGAAAGGCCTAGGGTGTCGATATTCAGCCAGAAGCAAATTTGGATGAAGGGCTACAAAGTTTGTTAAAATTAATGACCTTCACCTATTTTCAAGGTCACAGGGGTCAAATATGTCAAAAACTTTAAACATCTTCTTCTCAATAACCAAAATGCCCAGGGAGTTGATATTTGGCCAGTAGCATGCTTGGGTGAAGGGCTACCAAGTTTGTTCAAATGAATGACCTTCAATTATATTCAAGGTCACAGGGGTCAATTGTATTAAAAAACCTTTAAACA
>NW_018403390.1:82770-104496 GCF_002113885.1 Mizuhopecten yessoensis | reverse complement strand
AATGCCCAGGGTGATGATATTTAGTCAGTAGCATACTAGGATCAAGGGCTACCAAGTTTGTATAAATGTATGACCTTGAATCATATTCAAGGTCACAAGGAGCAAATATGTTCAAAATATTTCAACAACTTGTTCTGAATAACCAAAAGGCTCAGGATGTTGATATTTAGTCAGTAGCATATGCTGGGATCAAGGACTACTTTGTTTGTTAAAGTGAATGACTTTGACTTATATTCAAGGTCACAGGGGTCAAATTTGTTTAAAATCTTTAAACGACCTCTTCTGAATAACTATGGGTCCCAGGATGTTTATACTTTGCAAGTTGCATCCTGAGATGAAAGGCTATACAATGTGTTCAACATAATGACTTTGTTCAACTTTCAATCACAGGGGTGAAATGTTAAAAAAAAATAACAGGGTCTTTTGAATGAATTTTGATCATAAATACTGATATTTTGCCTGTAGCTTTATTTTAGATCAGTTTTAAGGTTCCAAGTGTGAGTTTTATACCAGGTGAGCGATGCAGGCCCATTGGGCCTCTTGTTTACATTTCTGTCTGTGTTTAGCGGAGTATGCATATTCATTAGGCAAATTTATGTCATCGAGTTCATCAGTAATTGACTGGAAGCATCCCTAGGTGGTGAATTCCATCACACAGTAATAAGTTGTATTTAGATATCAGATTATGGAAATCTGGATTGAGAAGTTTGGATTTCAGACCACATACATTTAGTAAACCAATTTTAAGTTCAATGTTGAAATTTTGTCGTGGTTTTTTAAGAAACGTGTCTGAGTGTCTGTCCTACAGGGGCCCGTTGCGTGGCAGGGACTGGTGCCCCTGTCCTGGGGGATATGCTAGGTCTTGGGGAGGATGCTGTCCAGAATACACTGAAGGACCTGAGTAAATGCTGGCCGAGCCACGCCCGTGGCCCTTGGGGGCCGCGAGCTCGCACCCGGGGGCTCGTGGAGCCGTACGAGATGTATCACTCCCACGTTCCGACGGAGGACCGCGTTCATGTCCACGTTCTGGTTGGGGGCCTTGACTACGTTCCTGGGGACAAGCTCCTCCGTTCCAGCTGGGGAGACCCACGTTCGCGTTCCATGGAACGGTATCGCGTTGATATTGCTGGAGGTCATCGTACGGACGGCCACGCAACGTAGATGGTGTCGTATGCAATTTTGACGTTCACATAACGACGTTTGAGTTCCTTCATTTTCAGGTACAGAGCGTAACATCTATCACTTATTTTGGGTGGGTATTGTTGAGATATTGAGAACTCCGGTTTATTCCGTAGTTTTGACGGGCATAACTTTAGGACGCGGTCGAGGTCCTCGTATCTAGCAAACTTTCCAATAATGCTTCTTAGTTTCCCATCCCGCTGTGCCCGCTGTCGGTGAACATTTTGAAACTTAATGTTTTCAGCATCAGACATCTCCATCTCCTCAAATAGGAATTTTGTTAACACTTGTTCGGTTTTTTCCTCATGTACAGGCCCAGTAGTTTCAATCCCGGTAAAAATCAAATTATATTTCATAGAATGTGTTTGCAATTTAAGGAAACGTTCATGTAGATCGTGATTCTCCCTCGTCAGGTCTGAGTTTCTCCGTTCGAGACTTTGGAGTCTCTGTTCAATATTGAAGTGATGTTCTTCCTGTTTGTTAATAACGTCGGAATGTTTCTGAGTCGTGTGCTGTATATTGGTGATCTCTTGTTTTAGATTTTCATTTAGTTGTTCAAACACTTCAAATTTAGTTTTTATCGAGTTCTTGTAATTTACATGTAAGTACATTGTCAACTTGTTCAATTCTGCTATTCAACATTTGAATGTTGGCCATGAGCATCTGCATGGTGAAATGGCTGGTGGCCGAGATTTCATTACAGTGTTAGTGTAACAGGTGAGGTAGGATTTAGGTAGTCTGAAAATTTACAAATATCACCCAAATTAGGCTCACGACAATTTGCCAAAATTAGAAAAATATCAGAACCTTTCAAGTGTTTCAACAGGAGCCATAATAGACAGGTTTTTTTTGAGTCAAGTCAGTAACTGTTTTCTCTAATAACGTATGAGCTTTTTCTGATTTGTAAAATATAGCAATAAAGGGAAAGCCAATATCCTGGAGTGTTTGTTGGCCATTATTACAGGTTTATGATTGTGCCTGTCCCTCCCACCTCATACAAATGGGAGGAAGATTTAGTATGACCTATATATGTGTATGACAAGATGTGACAGATATAGGTCCCACTAAATCCTCCTCCCACGTTTTTGTTCTTGTCATGACTCCACAGACTTCTTCTATAATAGACTTGTATCAGAGTGGATGCTTAGATCAAGTGTGATCGGATGAGTTCATATTTCAGGGGCCAAATGTCAACATCAAGGTCACTGTTGCTATTTATAGGTCAACCATTGCTGTTTCATCAAGGAATTCATTGTCATCAGTAACTGACTTCAGGAGCAAGGGAGTAATCATGTCTTACAGACATTTTCAAGTTAATTTATCAGATTATTTGATTAAAACTTCCACAAATCTTACCATTTGTCAAATTAAACTGAATTGGTGAGCAGGTACATTAAGTTAGGGTGACTTGGTGAGCAGGTACATTAAGTTAGGGTGAATTGGTGAGCAGGTACATGAAGTTAGGGTGAATTGGTGAGCAGGTACATTAAGTTAGGGTGGCTTGGTGAGCAGGTACATTAAGTTAAGGAGAAGTTTCGATTCCTGATGAATATTTTGTTTTTATAAGTCGGTCATCGTGTGTCACCACTCTGGTAGGCTTGTGTGTTATAGAATATTCACCGGATACTATATTAAAGTATATACAGGTGTCATGTACCTATCTCTGGTAGGCTTGTGTGTTAAAGTATATTCACCGGATACTATATTATAGTAGATACAGGTGTCATGTACCTATCTCTGGTAGGCTTGTGTGTTATAGTATACGTATTCACCGGATACTATATTATAGTATATACAGGTGTCATGTACCTATCTCACACAGGTTTGTGTTTTGGAACACTGACCTCAAGGACAAGTTTACCAGTAATATAAATAAAAATGTGGAACGATCATGAATGATCACAAGTACATGTGTTTCAATATCTTGATCAAGCTGTTATAATTGCTTACCGGACACCCAGTCACTATTGTGTGGAGTAGAACACTTCTAGATTTAATAATAAGTATTGCTTATTACACATGTGGAAACACAATCATTTGGAACTAGCAGTGTATGAAGGGGATCCACTTCATGCATAGGTATACAACACACTAGTTTTAGGACCATTGAGATGGAGCCTCAGCCACGAGTATAGGATCATGTATTGAGATGGAGCCTCAGCCACGGGTGGGGATCCACTTCATGCATAGGTATACAACACACTAGTTTTAGGACCATTGAGATGGAGCCTCAGCCACGAGTATAGGATCATTTATTGAGATGGAGCCTCAACCACGAGTATAGGATCATTTATTGAGATGGAGCCTCAGCCACAGGTATAGGATCATGTATTGAGATTGAGCCTCAGCCACGAGTATAGGATCATGTATTGAGATGGAGCCTCAGCCACGAGTATAGCATCATGTATTGAGATGGATCCTCAGCCACGGGTATAGCATCATGTATTGAGATGGAGCCTCAGCCAGGGGTATAGGATCATGTATTGAGATGGAGCCTCAGCCACGGGTATAGGATCATGTATTGAGATGGAGCCTCAGCCACGGGTATAGGATCATGTATTGAGATGGAGCCTCAGCCACGGGTATAGGATCATGTATTGAGATGGAGCCTCAGCCACGGGTATAGGATCATGTATTGAGATGGAGCCTCAGCCACGGGTATAGGATCATGTATTGAGATGGAGCCTCAGCCACGGGTATAGGATCATGTATTGAGATGGAGCCTCAGCCACGGGTATAGGATCATGTATTGAGATGGAGCCTCAGCCACGGGTATAGGATCATGTATTGAGATGGAGCCTCAGCCACGGGTATAGGATCATGTATTGAGATGGAGCCTCAGCCACGGGTATAGGATCATGTATTGAGATGGAGCCTCAGCCACGGGTATAGGATCATGTATTGAGATGGAGCCTCAGCCACGGGTATAGGATCATGTATTGAGATGGAGCCTCAGCCACGGGTATAGGATCATGTATTGAGATGGAGCCTCAGCCACGGGTATAGGATCATGTATTGAGATGGAGCCTCAGCCACGGGTATAGGATCATGTATTGAGATGGAGCCTCAGCCACGGGTATAGGATCATGTATTGAGATGGAGCCTCAGCCACGGGTATAGGATCATGTATTGAGATGGAGCCTCAGCCACGGGTATAGGATCATGTATTGAGATGGAGCCTCAGCCACGGGTATAGGATCATGTATTGAGATGGAGCCTCAGCCACGGGTATAGGATCATGTATTGAGATGGAGCCTCAGCCACGGGTATAGGATCATGTATTGAGATGGAGCCTCAGCCACGGGTATAGGATCATGTATTGAGATGGAGCCTCAGCCACGGGTATAGGATCATGTATTGAGATGGAGCCTCAGCCACGGGTATAGGATCATGTATTGAGATGGAGCCTCAGCCACGGGTATAGGATCATGTATTGAGATGGAGCCTCAGCCACGGGTATAGGATCATGTATTGAGATGGAGCCTCAGCCACGGGTATAGCATCATTTATTGAGATGGAGCCTCAGCCACGAGTATAGGATCATTTATTGAGATGGAGCCGCAGCCACGGGTATAGCATCATTTATTGAGATGGAACCTCAGCCACGGGTATAAGATCATGTAGTGAGATGGAGCCTCAGCCCCGAGTATAGGATCATGTATTCATGTATTGAGATGGATTCTCAGCCACGGGGATAGCATCATTAATTGAGATGGAGCCTCATCCACGGGTATAGGATCATGAATTGAGATGGGGCCTCAGCCACGGGTATGGCATCATGAATTGAGATGGAGCCTCAACCACGAGTATAGGATCACGTATTGAGATGGAGCCTCAACCACGAGTATAGGATCACGTATTGAGATGGAGCCTCAACCACGAGTATAGGATCACGTATTGAGATGGAGCCTTAGCCACGGGTATAGGATGATGTATTGAGATGGAGCTCATTTAGCTGCAGGTCATGTATTGAGATGGATTCTCAGCCACGGGGATAGGATCATGTATTGAGGTGGAGCCTCAGCCACGGGGATAGGATCATGTATTGACCTCAACCACGAGTATAGGATCACGTATTGAGATGGAGCCTTAGCCACGGGTATAGGATGATGTATTGAGATGGAGCTCATTTAGCTGCAGGTCATGTATTGAGATGGATTCTCAGCCACGGGGATAGCATCATTTATTGAGATGGAACCTCAGCCACGGGTATACCATCATGCATTGAGATGGAGCTCATTTAGCTGCAGGTCATGTATTGAGATGGAACTCATTTAGCTGCAGGTCATGTATTGAGATGGAACTCATTTAGCTGCAGGTCATGTATTGAGATGGAGCCCCAGCCACGGGTATAGGAGGATGTATTGAGATGGAGCCCCAGCCACGGGTATAGCATCATTTATTGAGATGGAGCCTCGGCCACAGGTATAGGATCATGTATTTAGATGGAGCCTCAGCCACAGGTATAGGATCATGTATTGACCTCAACCACGAGTATAGGATCACGTATTGAGATGGAGCCTTAGCCACGGGTATAGGATCATGAATTGAGATGGGGCCTCAGCCACGGGTATGGCATCATGAATTGAGATGGGGCCTCAGCCACAGGTATAGGATCATGTATTTAGATGGAGCCTCAGCCAGGGTATAGGATCATGTACATGTATTGAGATGGAGACTCAGCCACGGGTATAGGAGGATGTATTGAGATGGAGCCTCAGCCACGGGTATAGGATCATGTATTGAGATAGAGCCTCAGCCACGGGTATAGGATCATGTATTGAGATGGAGCTCATTTAGCTGCAGGTTGTTGCTGAGCTGTTGTTTTTTAATTTTTAGTTTCCACTCGGCTAGGTTTGAATGGGATTGTTTGTAAGATGAGCGGTCGAGTTAGGTGAATGTATATTGTGATTGTTCTCTATGTGTAACTACGTAGTCTGTAGCGACAATTTTAGTGGAGAAGTTAGGTAGTGTTTGTTTGGAGAATGGCCCAGTATAGGACAAGGTAGACTCATTGTATACCTGTAGTGTTGATTATCATCACATTGTCTCTGTAACCAGGTGATTGATAAACATAGGTAAACACTGACTCTTAAAATATCATACTAATCATGTCCTTCTATTTTGATTGTAATAAATGGATAGCACATGATTTAGGTGATGGAATCAATTATTTAAGACCTGTAGCGTCATGTTTCATAGACACTTTAGAAGGAAGAAAAACTAACCTGCAATACAAACTGAAAAATAAACAGAAACATTACTTAAGTTTCCTAAAATACCACAGAAACTTGTCCTATAATAGCCAAACTTGCCAACTCTCCCGATTTTGAATGAAGACTCCCGATTTTTGACCCTGAAATTGAGCATTTTCAACCAGTGAATTTGCTAAACTATTCCTATAATATTCTAACATGTAATGATTTCATCTGAAAGAACAGCTCAAAAGATGCCATTTACGTACAAGTGTTGTTTTCCCCTAGGGTGTACATAACATACATTTTATTTATGCTTTTAATTCTGAGCACGCGTAATCTCCCCCATGTGTAATCTCCCCATGTGTAATCTCCCCCATGTGTAATCTCCCCATGTGTAATCTCCCCCATGTGTAATCTCCCCATGTGTAATCTCCCCCATGTGTAATCTCCCCATGTGTAATCTCCCCCATGTGTAATCTCCCCATGTGTAATCTCCCCCATGTGTAATCTCCCCATGTGTAATCTCCCCCATGTGTAATCTCCCCATGTGTAATCTCCCCCATGTGTAATCTCCCCATGTGTAATCTCCCCCATGTGTAATCTCCCCATGTGTAATCTCCCCCATGTGTAATCTCCCCATGTGTAATCTCCCCCATGTGTAATCTCCCCATGTGTAATCTCCCCCATGTGTAATCTCCCCATGTGTAATCTCCCCCATGTGTAATCTCCCCATGTGTAATCTCCCCCATGTGTAATCTCCCCATGTGTAATCTCCCCCATGTGTAATCTCCCCATGTGTAATCTCCCCCATGTGTAATCTCCCCATGTGTAATCTCCCCCATGTGTAATCTCCCCATGTGTAATCTCCCCCATGTGTAATCTCCCCATGTGTAATCTCCCCCATGTGTAATCTCCCCATGTGTAATCTCCCCCATGTGTAATCTCCCCATGTGTAATCTCCCCCATGTGTAATCTCCCCATGTGTAATCTCCCCCATGTGTAATCTCCCCATGTGTAATCTCCCCCATGTGTAATCTCCCCATGTGTAATCTCCCCCATGTGTAATCTCCCCATGTGTAATCTCCCCCATGTGTAATCTCCCCATGTGTAATCTCCCCCATGTGTAATCTCCCCATGTGTAATCTCCCCCATGTGTAATCTCCCCATGTGTAATCTCCCCCATGTGTAATCTCCCCATGTGTAATCTCCCCCATGTGTAATCTCCCCATGTGTAATCTCCCCCATGTGTAATCTCCCCATGTGTAATCTCCCCCATGTGTAATCTCCCCATGTGTAATCTCCCCCATGTGTAATCTCCCCATGTGTAATCTCCCCCATGTGTAATCTCCCCATGTGTAATCTCCCCCATGTGTAATCTCCCCATGTGTAATCTCCCCCATGTGTAATCTCCCCATGTGTAATCTCCCCCATGTGTAATCTCCCCATGTGTAATCTCCCCCATGTGTAATCTCCCCATGTGTAATCTCCCCCATGTGTAATCTCCCCATGTGTAATCTCCCCCATGTGTAATCTCCCCATGTGTAATCTCCCCCATGTGTAATCTCCCCATGTGTAATCTCCCCCATGTGTAATCTCCCCATGTGTAATCTCCCCCATGTGTAATCTCCCCATGTGTAATCTCCCCCATGTGTAATCTCCCCATGTGTAATCTCCCCCATGTGTAATCTCCCCATGTGTAATCTCCCCCATGTGTAATCTCCCCATGTGTAATCTCCCCCATGTGTAATCTCCCCATGTGTAATCTCCCCCATGTGTAATCTCCCCATGTGTAATCTCCCCCATGTGTAATCTCCCCATGTGTAATCTCCCCCATGTGTAATCTCCCCATGTGTAATCTCCCCCATGTGTAATCTCCCCATGTGTAATCTCCCCCATGTGTAATCTCCCCATGTGTAATCTCCCCCATGTGTAATCTCCCCATGTGTAATCTCCCCCATGTGTAATCTCCCCATGTGTAATCTCCCCCATGTGTAATCTCCCCATGTGTAATCTCCCCCATGTGTAATCTCCCCATGTGTAATCTCCCCCATGTGTAATCTCCCCATGTGTAATCTCCCCCATGTGTAATCTCCCCATGTGTAATCTCCCCCATGTGTAATCTCCCCATGTGTAATCTCCCCCATGTGTAATCTCCCCATGTGTAATCTCCCCCATGTGTAATCTCCCCATGTGTAATCTCCCCCATGTGTAATCTCCCCATGTGTAATCTCCCCCATGTGTAATCTCCCCATGTGTAATCTCCCCCATGTGTAATCTCCCCATGTGTAATCTCCCCCATGTGTAATCTCCCCATGTGTAATCTCCCCCATGTGTAATCTCCCCATGTGTAATCTCCCCCATGTGTAATCTCCCCATGTGTAATCTCCCCCATGTGTAATCTCCCCATGTGTAATCTCCCCCATGTGTAATCTCCCCATGTGTAATCTCCCCCATGTGTAATCTCCCCATGTGTAATCTCCCCCATGTGTAATCTCCCCATGTGTAATCTCCCCCATGTGTAATCTCCCCATGTGTAATCTCCCCCATGTGTAATCTCCCCATGTGTAATCTCCCCCATGTGTAATCTCCCCATGTGTAATCTCCCCCATGTGTAATCTCCCCATGTGTAATCTCCCCCATGTGTAATCTCCCCATGTGTAATCTCCCCCATGTGTAATCTCCCCATGTGTAATCTCCCCCATGTGTAATCTCCCCATGTGTAATCTCCCCCATGTGTAATCTCCCCATGTGTAATCTCCCCCATGTGTAATCTCCCCATGTGTAATCTCCCCCATGTGTAATCTCCCCATGTGTAATCTCCCCCATGTGTAATCTCCCCATGTGTAATCTCCCCCATGTGTAATCTCCCCATGTGTAATCTCCCCCATGTGTAATCTCCCCATGTGTAATCTCCCCCATGTGTAATCTCCCCATGTGTAATCTCCCCCATGTGTAATCTCCCCATGTGTAATCTCCCCCATGTGTAATCTCCCCATGTGTAATCTCCCCCATGTGTAATCTCCCCATGTGTAATCTCCCCCATGTGTAATCTCCCCATGTGTAATCTCCCCCATGTGTAATCTCCCCATGTGTAATCTCCCCCATGTGTAATCTCCCCATGTGTAATCTCCCCCATGTGTAATCTCCCCATGTGTAATCTCCCCCATGTGTAATCTCCCCATGTGTAATCTCCCCCATGTGTAATCTCCCCATGTGTAATCTCCCCCATGTGTAATCTCCCCATGTGTAATCTCCCCCATGTGTAATCTCCCCATGTGTAATCTCCCCCATGTGTAATCTCCCCATGTGTAATCTCCCCCATGTGTAATCTCCCCATGTGTAATCTCCCCCATGTGTAATCTCCCCATGTGTAATCTCCCCCATGTGTAATCTCCCCATGTGTAATCTCCCCCATGTGTAATCTCCCCATGTGTAATCTCCCCCATGTGTAATCTCCCCATGTGTAATCTCCCCCATGTGTAATCTCCCCATGTGTAATCTCCCCCATGTGTAATCTCCCCATGTGTAATCTCCCCCATGTGTAATCTCCCCATGTGTAATCTCCCCCATGTGTAATCTCCCCATGTGTAATCTCCCCCATGTGTAATCTCCCCATGTGTAATCTCCCCCATGTGTAATCTCCCCATGTGTAATCTCCCCCATGTGTAATCTCCCCATGTGTAATCTCCCCCATGTGTAATCTCCCCATGTGTAATCTCCCCCATGTGTAATCTCCCCATGTGTAATCTCCCCCATGTGTAATCTCCCCATGTGTAATCTCCCCCATGTGTAATCTCCCCATGTGTAATCTCCCCCATGTGTAATCTCCCCATGTGTAATCTCCCCCATGTGTAATCTCCCCATGTGTAATCTCCCCCATGTGTAATCTCCCCATGTGTAATCTCCCCCATGTGTAATCTCCCCATGTGTAATCTCCCCCATGTGTAATCTCCCCATGTGTAATCTCCCCCATGTGTAATCTCCCCATGTGTAATCTCCCCCATGTGTAATCTCCCCATGTGTAATCTCCCCCATGTGTAATCTCCCCATGTGTAATCTCCCCCATGTGTAATCTCCCCATGTGTAATCTCCCCCATGTGTAATCTCCCCATGTGTAATCTCCCCCATGTGTAATCTCCCCATGTGTAATCTCCCCCATGTGTAATCTCCCCATGTGTAATCTCCCCCATGTGTAATCTCCCCATGTGTAATCTCCCCCATGTGTAATCTCCCCATGTGTAATCTCCCCCATGTGTAATCTCCCCATGTGTAATCTCCCCCATGTGTAATCTCCCCATGTGTAATCTCCCCCATGTGTAATCTCCCCATGTGTAATCTCCCCCATGTGTAATCTCCCCATGTGTAATCTCCCCCATGTGTAATCTCCCCCCCCATGTGTAATCTCCCCATGTGTAATCTCATCCCATGTGTAATCTCATCCCATGTGTAATCTCCCCCATGTGTAATCTCCCCCATGTGTAATCTCCCCCATGTGTAATCTCCCCCATGTGTATTCTCCTCCATGTGTAATCTCCCCCATGTGTAATCTCCCCCCCCCCATGTGTNTCTCCCCCATGTGTAATCTCCCCCATGTGTAATCTCCCCCATGTGTAATCTCCCCATGTGTAATCTCCCCCATGGGAATTTAAAAAAGTTGGCAGGTATGAGTAGCTGCAGGATAAAATGGAATTTCCACCTACAACATGTCATTGTTATTGATCAGTTTAGTGGAGGTGAATGTTGGTGTGTGAACCTGAGAACGAGATATTAACAGATACAAAGTGGAGGTCAGCATCAGTTTCCAGGTCCATATACTGAAATATCTGACACACATATGATCAAGTCTTGGACCATCTGACTCCGGAAGTAGAGACTATATACCAAACATTTACACAAATGGTTGATTAAGACTGCATGAAGCTGATATTTTTGCTGCTCTGAACAATCAAAGATTGTGATGTTATGACCATGATGATATCATTTAATTGTAATTTCTGAGACCACAAGTTAATTCCCTGAACACGTCTGGTGCTGTTATAGTATTTAACAGACTAAGTTGCATAAGGAAGAAAAAAAGACAAGGAAACAAAGACAAATATGTAATGATTTTAAAAGAATTTAATGTGAATTAGGTTGTTTGCTTTATTAGTGGACCTTAAGGAAAGTATTCATGAACTGTTTACTACACTGATGACAGTTACTTTGCACCAGTCCTGCTTACTTCCCTACACAAATACAATTTGGATAGACATAAAATCCTAAACCTAATACACCAAATAACGTAACTGTTTCGTTTTTGTTTGTCTTGTCAGAGAAGCCTATTTAAATAAGTACTACATGTATTATAATAGACCTAACATACAGTATAATAGACCTAACATACAGCACAATACACCTAACATACAGAATAATAGACCTAACATACACTATAATAGACCTAACTTACAGTATAATAGACCTACCATACAGTATAATAATCCTAACATACAGTATCATAGACCTAACATACAGTAAAATAGACCTAACATACGGTATAATAGACCTAACTTACAGTATAATAGACGTAACATACAGTATAATAGTCCTAACATACAGTATCATAGACCTAACATACGGTATAATAGACCTAAAATACAGTATAATAGACGTAACATACAGTATAATATACCTAACATACAGTAAAATAGACCTAACATAAAGTATTATAGACCTAACACACAGCACGATAGACCTAACATCCACTATTATAGACCTAACATACACTATAACAGGCCTAACATACAGTATGATAGACCTAACATTCAGTATAATAGACCTAACATACGGTATAATAGACCTAAAATACAGTATAATAGAGCTAACATACAGTATAATATACCTAACATACAGTATTATAGAGCTAACATACAGTATAATAATCCTAACATACAGTATTATATACTTAACATACAGTTTAACGAACTGATGAATTCAAAACATGCACAAACCTTGAAAAAAGTGTGTACAACATACAGTATAATAAACCTAACATACAGTATGATAGACCTAACATACGGTATAATAGACCTAAAATACAGTATAATAGACCTACCATACAGTATAATATACCTAACATACAGTTTAACGAACTGATGAATTCCAAACATGCACAAACCTTGAAAAAAGTGTGTACAACATACAGTATAATAAACCTCACATACAGTATAATAAACCTAACATACAGTATAATATACCTAACATACAGTATAATATACCTAACATACAGTTTAACGAACTGATGAATTCAAAACATGCACAAACCTTGAAAAAAGTGTGTACAACATACAGTATAATATACCTAACATACAGTTTAACGAACTGATGAATTCCAAACATGCACATAAATAAGTACTACATGTATTATAATAGACCTAACTTACAGTATAATAGACGTAACATACAGTATAATAGTCCTAACATACAGTATAATAGTCCTAACATACAGTATGATAGACCTAACATTCAGTATAATAGACCTACCATACAGTATAATAGAGCTAACATACAGTATAATAGTCCTAACATACAGTATAATAATCCTAACATACAGTATCATAGACCTAACATACGGTATAATAGACCTAAAATACAGTATAATAGACCTAACATCCACTATTATAGACCTAACACACAGCACGATAGACCTAACATCCAGTATAATAGCCCTAACATACAGTATGATAGACCTAACATTCAGTATAATAGACCTATCATACAGTATTATATACCTAACATACAGTAAAATAGACCTAACATACCGTATAATAGACCTAACATACAGTATAATAGACCTAACATACAGTATTATATACCTAACATACAGTTTAACGAACTGATGAATTCCAAACATGCACAAACCTTGAAAAAAGTGTGTACATTTATAAGAATAATCCTTAATAATATTTGTCCTCCTCAGTATTAATTATTTCAATAATATTGATTAGATTGTGCTTGTGTGACTTACCTAATGAACAACTGTATTGTAAATTATCCTGTAAATACATACGTTTCTCTATGCTTTGTATCGTAGAGAATAAGTTTGATTTGTTTTTAAGTCCTAAAAAATTTGGTTAGGTAAGGGTAGGTAAACAAAACTTCGATTTTTCACAAGAGTTATATAAAAACTGTTTCAAACTTTAACAATGCTTTTTCAAAAAAAAAAAATCCCCCAACCCCTACCCCAAAAACAAACTGGTTCATAGGGAAAGTGTTAACCAAACCTTATTGTTTGCCTCAGTTTTGCATTGTCAGGAAAATGTGTGTTGTAATACTAGTGACTGTTTTCATTATATTGTATGAAATAATCTTTTGAAGTGCATTGCGGGATGACGCAAAGGTTTACAGAGTGGCATTACATGATGTATAGACATGTACATATATTATGACAGCATTGATGAGCCGTAACTATATATATATCATTGTGTTGATTTTCAATACTTAAATAGCCCAGGGTATTTATTAGTCATCAATATTTATAGACAATGTGGGAGGGAGGAATTCTACTGCACACTTGGCTATTAGCCCATTAAAATTAGTGAAGATTTGGCTCAGATAGAACTGGGGACAATACACATGTAGAAATGTTAATGGAACATTAGATACATGTACATATGTAATGAACACTAAATATGCCGGGTTTTGTTTCCATTATGTAAATTGTTGTTAGTTTCCATCATAGCAACACTGAACCATTGAGACAGACATCAAACATTCTCTATGAAAAGGTATACAAAATGTACAGGAGAATGTCAGATATAATAAATCTAGTTACCTGAGGAAATACCTTTATACATGTAAATGTACTTCATTATGTTTGTAATTATACCATGTAGGCGATCTTGATGTCGTGAGACAAATATTTACATTAATGCCTCGCAACGAGGTCATGTATTAAATATATGATGTAATGTCCTTCTCTGAAGTGAGTGAGTTAAAGTGTCGTCAACACTTGTTTCGCGATTTCACTTCCTGATATGTTTTTGAACAAACTCTTCAAACAAGTTTGTGTTTCAGAGTGCCAAATTAACATGAAGGTGAATGTTACGGTAACTATTTATAGAACATCTTTGTTATCACTGTATCAGTATCATTTCTCATTGGATTTTGATCAAAATTCATACAATGCAATAATGAAGTACAATGTAAAAGAAAAACCCTAAATAAGTTACAGATTTGATAATATGTTCTCGGTCCGACTCTCAATTGTACTCACCTGGGGATATGTTCTGGTCCGACTCTCAATTGTACACACCTGGGGATATGTTCTCGGTCCGACTCTCAATTGTACACACCTTGGGATATGTTCTCGGTCCAACTCTCAATTGTACACACCTGGGGATTTGTTCTCGGTCTGACTCTCAATTGTACACACCTGGCGATATGTTCTCTGTCCAACTCTCAATTGTACACACCTAGGGGTATGTTCTCGGTCCGACTCAATTGTACACGCCTGGGGATTTTTTCTCAGTCCGACTCTCAATTGTACACACCTTGGGATTTGTTCTCGGTCCGACTCTCAATTGTAGACACCTAGGGATATGTTCTCGGTCAGACTCTCAATTGTACACACCTTGGATATATTCTCGGTCCGACTCTCAATTGTACACACCTAGGGATTTGTTCTCGGTCTGACTCTCAATTGTTCACACCTGGCGATATGTTCTCTGTCCAACTCTCAATTGTACACACCTAGGGGTATGTTCTCGGTCCGACTCAATTGTACACACATGGGGATTTGTTCTCAGTCCGACTCTCAATTGTACACACCTTGGGATATGTTCTCGGTCCGACTCTCAATTGTTCTCACCTTGGGATTTGTTCTCGGTCCGACTCTCAATTGTAGACACCTAGGGATATGTTCTCGGTCAGACTCTCAATTGTACACACCTTGGATATATTCTCGGTCCGACTCTCAATTGTACACACCTTGGAATATGTTCTCGGTCCGACTCTCAATTGTACTCACCTAGGGATTTGTTCTCGGTCAGACTCTCAATTGTACACACCTGGGGATATGTTCTCGGTCCGACTCTCAATTGTACTCACCTTGGGATTTGTTCTCGGTCCGACTCTCAATTGTACTCACCTGGGGATATGTTCTCGGTCCGACTCTCAATTGTACACACCTAGGGATTTGTTCTCGGTCTGACTCTCAATTGTACACACTTAGGGATATCTTCTCGGTCAGACTCTCAATTGTACACACCTTGGATATATTCTCGGTCCGACTCTCAATTGTACACACCTGGGGATTTGTTCTCGGTCCGACTCTCAATTGTACACACCTTGGGATTTGTTCTTTGTCCGACTCTCAATTGTACACACCTGGGGATATATTCTCGGTCCGACTCTCAATTGTACACACCTAGGTATATATTCTCAGTCCGACTCACAATTGTACACACCTGGGGATCTGTTCTCGGTCAGACTCTCAATTGTACACACCTAGGGATTTGTTCTTGGTCCGACTCTCAATTGTACACACCTAGGGATATATTCTCGGTCCGACTCACAATTGTACACACCTGGGGATTTGTTCTTGGTCCGACTCTCAATTGTACACACCTAGGGATATATTCTCGGTCCGACTCACAATTGTACACACCTGGGGATTTGTTCTTGGTCCGACTCTCAATTGTACACACCTGGGGATTTGTTCTCGGTCCAACTTTCAATTGTACACACCTGGGGAACTGAAATGTTTCAAGCATATAGAATGTATATATATAAGGATTTCAGCAATACATGATATATATAGGATCTTACATGAGTTTCCATTTCATATGAGATTTATGAAACAAGTCTAAAAAAAAATCAATTTAACAAGCCTCTGGCAAGCTAAAATGAAAAATTTGTGACGAGTTTCATAAATTTCATATTAATTTAAAACGAGTGTATTAGATCCTTTTTATCACATAATCAAGATTTGTGGCATTTATTCATGTAAAACAACACTTTTCATATAACCTTGAAATGTAAAAAGCTGCCATTTAGACTCCAGTGCGTAAGTCTGTGACATCATGTACTTGTCCTAGGTGTGACAACACAACTGAAACAATTGAAACTTACAACCAATCACAGGGCTGATAGGTCATATTACATGATCATGGGTTATATTAACCCATGTAATATGACCTACCAGCAAAAAAATATGACATGGGTATATTCACTGGATAACACAGTACATCACATGATAAAAATAATTCTGCTTTCAAAACTAAAACATGGAACAAGGGAGATAACCTCTAGAAAGTGTAAAAAGTATGGTGGTTTATAGTTACAGGGTTTATAGTTACGGGGTTTATAGTGATAGGGTTTATAGTAAGAGGGTTTATAGTTACAGGGTTTATAGTAACAGGGTTTATAGTTACAGGGTTTATAGTTATGGGGTTTATAGTTACGGGGTTTATAGTTACGGGGTTTATAGTTACAGGGTTTATAGTTACAGGGTTTATAGTTATGGGGTTTATAGTTATGGGGTTTATAGATACATAGTTACGGGGTTTATAGTTACAGGGTTTTTAGTTACAGGGTTTATAGTAAGAGGGTTTATAGTTATAGGGTTTATAGTAACAGGGTTTATAGTTACAGGGTTTATAGTTACAGGGTTTATAGTTACAGGGTTTATAGTAACAGGGTTTATAGTTACAGGGTTTATAGTTACAGGGTTTATAGTTACAGGGTTTATAGTAACAGGGTTTATAGTTACAGGGTTTATAGTTACAGGGTTTATAGTTACAGGGTTTATAGTAACAGGGTTTATAGTTACAGGGTTTATAGTTACAGGGTTTATAGTTACAGGGTTTATAGTAACAGGGTTTATAGTTACAGGGTTTATAGTTACAGGGTTTATAGTAACAGGGTTTATAGTAACAGGGTTTATAGTTACAGGGTTTATAGTTACAGGGTTTATAGTAACAGGGTTTATAGTAACAGGGTTTATAGTTACAGGGTTTATAGTTACAGGGTTTATAGTAACAGGGTTTATAGTAACAGGGTTTATAGTTATGGGGTTTATAGTTACACGGTTTATAGTTACAGGGTTTATAGTTACAGGGTTTTTAGTTACAGGGTTTATAGTAACAGGGTTTATAGTTATGGGGTTTATAGTAACAGGGTTTATAGTTACAGCCAGTTTATAGTCAAGTTTTAGAGAAGTTGATCAAAGAGATTAACATTTACATTTAACATATGTGACTATCAGATTCCTTATTTAAATCCTTTTTGTTTTTATTATATAGAGATAACTTGCATTTGATTACAACCTGGTATTTGTTTAGAATGCAAGTGGTTTATGTTATTGATAGTATAATGTCCACTTTTTGCAATAGAGTTTTTCCATTTAAATTCATGGTATTTTATAGCTATCTCAGAGAGGGATGATGGCATTAAATTTTAAAAGTAATGAGTTTGGTGCTATATGATCTTAAAGTACAAATTACCTAACAGTGAAATGTTTGTTTTTCAGAGACTGCTGCTGCTGTTTGGAGGAGGCTTTGAGGATGACCTCACCGAATCCTGTCTCTGGATCATCAACCCAGGTAAGTAACCAGTAAATATATCTCTGGATCATCAACCCTGTCAGTTATACAGAAATAATACATATTTCTAATGTACTCCTATTCTGATGGTGTCAGAGTTTCTACATATGATGTCTGTTAAATTAATTCAATATTAAATCATTGATGTAATGACAACTATAACAAGATATTTTTAACACAAGTACAATTTAATGTTGACGTATACAAACTAATATCCTGGTAATATAACATTATTTTGATGATAAAGACTTGCAGCACATCCGACGTCACTGGGTAGAGGCCTACTCATCACATCCGGGGGTACGACGTCATCATACTGCCGTCCTGTACGACCATCACATGTACATCTACGGGGGGCATGTCGACCTTCAAGGCTCAAAGGCTGACCTCTGGGCCTTCCACACAGGTAAGTCAGGTTCCATGCTTTATATAACACTTTATATTCCCTTTAGTGCTTCCCCTTATAAACTATAGTACCGCTAACTAGACTTGCTTCCCTTTATAAACTATAGTACCGGTAACTAGACTTGCTTCCCTTTAAAAAACTATAGTACCGTTAACTAGACCTGCTTCCTTTTATAAACTTTAGTACCAGTAACTAGACTTGCTTCCCTTTATAAACTATAGTACCGGTAACTAGACTTGCCTCCCTTTATAAACTATAGTACTGGTAACTAGACTTGCTTCTCCCTATAAACTATAGTACCAGTAACTAGACTTGCTTCCCTTTATAAACTATAGTACCAGTAACTAGACTTGCTTCCCTTTATAAACTATAGTACTGGTAACTACACTTGCTTCCCTTTATAAACTATAGTACCTCTAACTAGACTTGCTTCCCTTTATAAACTATAGTACCAGTAACTAGACTTGCTCCCCTTTATAAACTATAGTACCAGTAACTACCCTTTCTAGACTTGCTTCTCCCTATAAATTATAGTACTGGTAACTAGACTTGCTTCCCTTTATAAACTATAGTACTGGTAACTAGACTTGCTTCTCCCTATAAACTATAGTACCGGTAACTAGACTTGCTTCCCTTTATAAACTATAGAACCAGTAACTAGACTTGCTTCCCTTTATAAACTATAGTACCAGTAACTACACTTGCTTCTCCCTATAAACCATAGTACCGCTAACTAGACTTGCCTTCCTTTATAAACTATAGTACTGGTAACTAGACTTGCTTCTCCCTATAAACTATAGTACCAGTAACTAGACTTGCTTCCCTTTATAAACTATAGTACCAGTAACTACACTTGCTTCTCCCTTTATAAACTATAGTACCTGTAACTAGACTTGCTTCCCTTTATAAACTATAGTACCGGTAACTAGACTTGCTTCCCTTTATAAACTATAGTACCGGTAACTAGACTTGCTTCTCCCTATAAACTATAGTACCAGTAACTAGACTTGCTTCCCTTTATAAACTATAGTACCAGTAACTACACTTGCTTCTCCCTTTATAAACTATAGTACCTGTAACTAGACTTGCTTCCCTTTATAAACTATAGTACCGGTAACTAGACTTGCTTCCCTTTATAAACTATAGTACCGGTAACTAGACTTGCTTCTCCCTATAAACTATAGTACCAGTAACTAGACTTGCTTCCCTTTATAAACTATAGTACCAGTAACTAGACTTGCTTCCCTTTATAAACTATAGTACCGGTAACTAGACTTGCTTCCCTTTATAAACTATAGTACCAGTAACTAGACTTGCTTCTCCCTATAAACTATAGTACCAGTAACTAGACTTGCTTCCCTTTATAAACTATAGTACCAGTAACTAGACTTGCTTCTCCCTATAAATTATAGTACCAGTAACTAGACTTGCTTCCCTTTATAAACTATAGTACCAGTAACTAGACTTGCTTCTCCCTATAAATTATAGTACCGGTAACTAGACTTGCTTCCCTTTATAAACTATAGTACCAGTAACTACCCTTTCCAAGTTGCATGTCTTCATTTCAAATGGTTTAAGTATTTCTCTTAGTTAGAAAATAAGTTTAACTAGATTAAAGAGGAAAATTTGCTCTAAATGACAAAGTTATAAATTCATTAATTATAATGAATAAATGATTTAGGATATTTCATTATGTATTAGATAAAGATTTATATAACAAAAGGGTGTGTCTTTTTTAACAGAGGATGAAGAATGGGAACAGGTGATTCCTCGTCAGCCTCCAAATATGATCCCGGAGGCTCGCCATGGTCATACAGCTGTAGTGTACGGACGAGACATGTGGGTCTTAGGAGGTCTCGCTGACCTCACTTGCCCAAAAAACAACTTCTGGAAATTCAGTTTCCGTAAGTAGACATGTATCCAGCTGGCTTCTCCATGATCAGTTTGGTGTGTGCATAGTTCAATGATTGAGATAATGTGTGTTTATATATTTAATTGTACATATAGTCAAACCTGCTCATTCAACCACCTCTGTTAAGAGGCCACCTGTGTTAAGAGATCACCTGTGTTAAGAGACCACTCCTGTTAAGAGGCCACCTTTGTTAAAAGACCACCTTTGTTAAGAGACCACCTCTGTTAAGAGGCCACCATTGTTAAGAGACCACCTTTGTTAAGAGACCACCCCTGTTAAGAGACCACCTGTGTTAAGAGACCACCTGTGATAAGAGACCACCTGTGTTTAGAGACCACCTGTGTTAAGAGACCACCACTCCTAAGAGACCAACCCTGTTAACAGACCACCCCAGTTAAGTGACCACCTCTGTTAGGAGACCATTTCCATTAAGATACCACCTCTGTTTAGACACCACCTCTGTTAAGTGATCACATCTGTTAAGAGACCATCTCCATAAAGAGACCACCTCTGTTAAGAAGTCAATTTTAGTGGTCCCCATTGTTAAGTGATATCATTGTGAACTGAACCTGTATTAAAATACCATCTGTGTTGACCACTTTTTATACACCGGTCAAATTTGACGGGAGTATTATGGTATGGCATAGTTTGTCAGTCCGTCCGGCGTAAACTTTTGTTTGTCCGGCAATCTTTTCCTACATTTTTCGACCGATCTCTTTGAAATTTCGTATACATTTAAATCATGATATGAAGTTGTGTCTCCCTTATAAGAATTTTGATTTGACTATTTTTCCAAAAGTTATTGCCCTTTGTTCATTTCAGTATTTCATTTTTGTCCGGCAATCTCCTCCTACATTTTTCAAACGGATCTCTTTGAAACTTGGTATACATTATAATCATGATGTGAAGTTGTGTCTCCCCTATACAAATTTTGATTCGACAATTTTTCCAAAGGTTATTGCCCTTTGTTCATTTCAGTATTTGATTTTTGTCCAGCAATCTTCTCCTACAGTTTTCAACGGATCTCTTTGAAACTTTGTATACATTATAATCATGATATTTTGTTGTGTTTCCTTGAAAAGAATTTTGATTCGACGATTTTTGCAAAAGTTATTGCCCTTTGTTCATTTCAGTATTTGATTTTTATATATGGAGATTTTCTCCTACATTTTTAGCTCACCTGGCACGAAGTGCCAAGTGAGCTTATGCCGTGGCGCGGCGTCCGTCGTCCGTCCGTCGTCCGGCGTCAATATTTTACTTTAAACGACTTCTTCTTAATAACCGAAAGGCCTAGGGTGTCAATATTTGGCCAGAAGCAAACTTGGATGAAGGGCTACAAAGTTTGTTCAAATAAATGACCTTCACCTATTTTCAAGGTCACAGGGGTCAAATATGTCAAAAACTTTAAACATCTTCTTCTCAATAACCAAAATGCCCAGGGAGATGATATTT
>NW_018403390.1:74605-75749 GCF_002113885.1 Mizuhopecten yessoensis | reverse complement strand
CTGACTGACCCCCAGGGGCTGATGGGTGGGGCCAAAAAGGGTCGAATTTACTGAAATTTCAAAAATCTTCTCAAGACCCAGATATGGTAGAATCAAATGCTCTTCATAGATGGAAGGGTCTTAAGGTTTATGACCCTAGGGTCTCACGTTTACCCCCTGGGGAAGGAGGGGGGGCAAATTTATTATGGTTTATAATGGCAAATGATACTTTGAATATTAAAATTTTGAGCCAGCCCTACCCCCAAGGGCTGTAGGGTGGGGCTCAAAGGAGTCAGTGTGCTAAAATTTCTTCATTTTCCTTGTTAAGAATCAGAGTGGCTAGTTTCAAATCTTTTTTAGTCTGAAATCTGTATGCTAGATATTGAGTAAGGTGGTTTTATTGTATTTTGTCACTTTGAATAATATTTCTGTTCATGTTAAAAACAAAATCAACTCTCTGTATAAATATATCAGGTGACCGTTAAGGCCCATGGGCCTCTTGTAATCTGAGGTTTTACCATGGTATATGGATTAGATTAAACATTTAACGCCTCAAAGAATTTCAATGGTAACTAGGTCTATTTTGATTTATTTAATCCTATGGATATATTTTGCGTGCATATCTCTACTGTATATCTGTCAAACTTTCTGCATTCACTGATAACATCCACATTCTCCAGCATTAATTTCACCCACAAAATGTCATGAGTATCTGTATTTATATTTTCGGTCAGGATAAACCTGTCCTCATTGTGTAGGGCGAAAAAGGTGAAAGTTAAAAACTGCACGCTACCTCTCCCAGTATACCTTACATCATCAGTGTTCAATGAGTCACATGGCATTGGTCTGGTCACCAGCCGGTCGTCAAATCAATTGAACAGCTTGTTTGTATAATTTTGGTCATGTCACTGGTTTGTGTTACAGATACAGAGAGATGGGAGAGGATAAAACAGAAATACGGACCTCCTAACCTGGTTGGACATTCTGCCTGTGTCGTAAGTTATAGACGTTGATATCGTTACTGATGATAAACTATGTATCCTGTAACAATAATCTCTCACTCAAAGTAGATTGGCTTAGTACAGGACAATAAAGTGGCTTAGTACAGGACAATAAAAAGTGGCTTAGTACAGGACAATAAAGTGGCTTAGTACAGGACAATAAA
>NW_018403390.1:63700-67577 GCF_002113885.1 Mizuhopecten yessoensis | reverse complement strand
GGACAATACAGTGGCTTAGTACAGGACAATAAAGTGACTTAGCATGGGACAATACAGTGGCTTAGTACTGGACAATTAAGTGGCTTAGTACAGGACAATAAAGTGGCTTAGTATGGGACAATACATAGGCTTAGTACTGGACAATTAAGTGGCTTAGTACAGGACAATAAAGTAGCTTAGTTCAGGACATTAAAGTGGCTTAGTACAGGACATTAAAGTGGCTTAGTACAGGACAATACAGTGGCTTAGTACAGGACAATAAAGTGGCTTAGTATGGGACAATACATAGGCTTAGTACTGGACAATTAAGTGGCTTAGTACAGGACAATAAAGTGGCTTAGTTCAGGACATTAAAGTGGCTTAGTACAGGACAATAAAGTGGCTTAGTACGGGACAATACAGTGACTAAGTACAGGACAATACAGTGGCTTAGTACAGGACATTAAAGTGGCTTAGTACAGGACAATACAGTGACTAAGTACAGGACAATACAGTGGCTTAGCACAGGACAATAAAGTGGTTTAGTACAGGACAATAAAGTGGCTTAGTACAGGACAATAAAGTATCATTTGATTTGATTTCTTCTGAACAGCAATTAATATATTTGCATGGACTTATTGTTGGATAAATGGTAATGTCTGTGTCATAGGTCACGCACTTTAGTATAAAAATGGTAATGTCTGTGTCATAGGTCCCACACTTTAGTATAAAAATGGTAATGTCTGTGTCATAGGTCCCACACTTTAGTATAAAAATGGTAATGTCTGTGTCATAGGTCACACACTTCAGTATAAATATGGTAATGTCTGGGTCATAAGTCACACACTTTAGTATAAATATGGTAATATCTGGGTCATAGGTCACACACTGTAGTATAAATATGGTAATGTCTGTGTCATAAGTCACACACTTTAGTATAAATATAGTAATATCTGTGTCATAAGTCACACACTTTAGTATAAATATAGTAATATCTGTGTCATAAGTCACACACTTTAGTATAAATATGGTAATGTCTGTGTCATAAGTCACACACTTAAGTACTCTTTTGAAATGATTATTTTTTTCACATAGAGGGAAGTCTTGCATCAAAAATGTTAAGATCCTGATTAAATATTAGAAATAAAGGGAATAGTCAATACAGGTATCTGATTTAGAACTGTCATGGCCACAACAATTCCTCTATATTATACAAGGTATCAAGTTATCTGAGTTCGTAATAATTATAACAAGTGTTGTTCAATGAACTGATTAGGATAGTGTAATGAAAGTTGATCATAGTACTGTGGGAATTAATGACAGATATCAAGCTCCTGCTGTTGTCTTATCGTTGTATTGTTAAATGTTAATGATGTGACATAATTAAGACTGGAACTGAAACCTAATTTAGAAATTTCCTGATTTGTATCTTACAGGTTAAAGACACAATGATCGTGTTTGGAGGCCAGAGTTGTGGCACTCTAAATAACTCTCTATGGATTTTTAATTTCTGTAAGTAACCAAGGGTTCTCAAAAGTTCTCAAGGTGAAGTAATTATAACTTTAAAATTCACGATGTATATCAATTTCAGTATTGCGATTTTTGTCTGTCTCAACTTTCAAATAATTGTACTTAAATAAATATATATAGTACAAGTTGATAATTTTTAGCTCACCTGGCCCTTATGGCATGGTGCTGCGTCCGTCGTCCGTCCGTCGCCAACATTTTACTTTAAACAACTTCTTCTCAGTAACCAAAAGGTCTAGGGTGATGATATTTGGCCAGAAGCATGCTGGGATGAAGGGCTACCAAGTTTGTTCAAATAAATGACCTTCATCCATTTTCAAGGTCACAGGGGTCAAATATGTTAAATTCTTTAAACAACTTCTTCTGAATAAGCAAGAGGCATAGGGTGATGATATTTGGCCAGTAACATGCTGGGATGAAGGGCTACAAAATTTGTTTAAATAAATAACCTTGATTTATATTCAAGGTCACAGGGGTCAAATATATTTTAAACCTTTTAAATGACTTCTTCTGAATAACCAAGCGGCCTAGGGTGCCTAAATTTGGCCAGTAACATGCTGGGATAAAGGGCTACCAAGTTTGTTCAAATAAATGACCTTGGTTTATATTCAAGGTCACAGGGGTCAAATATGTTTTAAACCTTTCAACAACTTCTTTTGAATAACCAATAGACCTAGGGTGATGATATTTGGCCAGTAACATTTAAACATTTAAACAACTTCTTCTGAATAACCAATAGGCCTTAGGTGCATAAATTTGGCCAGTAACATGCTGGGATAAATGGCTACCAAGTTTGTTCAAATAAATGACCTTGGTTTATATTCAAGGTCACAGGGGTCAAATATGTTTAAAACCTTTAAACAACTTCTTCTGAATAATCGAGAGGCCTAGGGTGATGAGATTTGTCCAGTAACATGCTGGGTTGAAAAGCTACCAGGTTTGTTCAAACAAATGACCTTGACTTATATTCAAGGTCACAGGGGTCAAATATGTTCAAAACATTTAAACAACTTCTTCTGAATAACCAAGAGGCCTAAGGTGATGATATTTGGCCAGTAGCATGCTGGGATGAAGGGCTACCAAGTTGTTCAAATAAATGACCTTCATCCATTTTCAAGGCCACAGGGGTCAAATATGTTTAAAACCATTAAACAACTTCTTCTGAATAACCAAAATGCCCAGGGTGATGATATTGGCCAGTGGCATGCTGGGATGAAGTGCTACCAAGTTTGTTCAAATGAATGACCTTGACCAACTTTCAAGGTCACAGGTGTCAAATGTCTTAAAATCATCAAACAACTTCTTCTCAATAACCAAAAGGCCCAGGGTACTGATATTTGGCCTGTAGCAATCAGGGCTACCAAATTTGTTCAAATGAATGATCTTGACCCACTTTCAACCTAATGTCATTGTTTGTCATTTAAGGTCACATTGATATTCTGCCTGTAGCTGTATTTTAGTCCACTTTTAAGATTACCAGTGTGAGATTAATACCAGGTGAGCGATGCAGGTCAATTGGGCCTCTTGTTTCAGATATCTAGAGATTGAAACTTTAAGCTCCAGCCAAACATCTGTGATTGAGAGTCTTTCTAATTAAATATTTTATGAAATTGAAAAGCTATCTTTAGCCAAATACCTGAGATTGAAGATAAACTGAAATTGATCACAATTGGTATCAGACTTAATCTACTGTTTTTGATCTACTTATACTAACTTTTGGTGCTTTCCTTACAATTTTTTGTAACAATTTAACCAAGCACTCTCAAAGTCAGTGTAATCTATGAATATTCAAACTAAAAGCATTTGCCTACATTTTGTAGCTGGAGACCAAGGTTTCTTTCGGTTTTTAGGTCACCTGAGACAAAGTCTCAAGTGACCTATTGCGATCGCCTTTTGTCTGTCGAAGTCCGTCATCCGTCGTCCGTCGTCCGTCATCCGTCGTGCGTCCGTAAACAATTTACATTTTCGACTTCTTCTCCAAAACCCCTGAACCAATTTCAATGAAATTTTGCAGAAACTTTCCATGGCCAAAGGTCAACAAACAAAGTTGCCGGTTTGGTTCCCAGCCCTCAGGGGCCTGAGGGGCGGGGCCAAAAAGGGTCAAATTGACTAAAATTTCAAAAATCTTCTTCTCAAGACCCAGATATGGCAGAATCAAATGCTCTTCATAGATGGAAGGGTCTTAAGGTGCTTTACCAAAATTGTGAATTTCTTGACCCTGGGGTCTCATGTTTCCCCCTGGGGAGGGGGTAAACTTTACTATAGTTTATATAGGGAAATCACATTTTGGACCAACATTTGTTTAATTTCCATTGGAAGTAATTCAATTTGGGTTAGCATTATCAGTATTAGGTAGCAGTTTGATAGTATG
>NW_018403390.1:45308-62904 GCF_002113885.1 Mizuhopecten yessoensis | reverse complement strand
GTTTATAATGGCAAATGATACTTTGAATATTACATGTTAATAACTTGATTGGAATTATAACCTTGAGTTGACAGTTTGATACTTTGAAAATTTTGAGCCAGCCCTACCCCCAAGGGCTGTAGGGTGGGGCTCAAAGGAGTCAGTGTGCTAAAATTTCTTCATTTTCCTTGTTTAGAATCAGAGGTGCTAGTTTCAAATACTTTTTAGTCTGAAATCTGTATGCTAGATATTGACTAAGGTGGTTTTATTGTTTTTTGTCACTTTGAATAATATTTCTGTTCATGTTAAAAACAAAATTAACTCTCTGTATAAATATATCAGGTGACCGTTAAGGCCCATGGGCCTCTTGTTTCTTTATTTGATAAATGCTGATCTAAGTTACCTTTTATTTAGGGATTCAGAATATTTTATTATGATTCTGTCTCTATTTAGGTTCCTTTCGTTGGACATGTGTCAATGTACACGGGTCTGTCCCTCCTGCTCGTGTCTGGCACTGTGTTGTACCAATCACTGCCTTGACCCTCAAGACAGATAACTCCATCCGAACCAGCTCTGTGCCTTACTTAAAGAACAAAAAGGAAGGAAGCAAACTTAGACGTCCAAAAAGTAGTCCGGCCTATTCTTCTGCTCGAAACCAAGTCCGTCCAGATTTAAATAGAAACTCTGACAACAAGAAGTTTGTGCCTGCTCAACTCACCTCACGCTCCTTGAGTCCAGGTTCGCAAGATCTGAGGCTGCCAATTCTGATGACAACACCACGAGACAAACAAAAAGATGATACCTCGCCCCTAGTGTGCAATCGTCAATTATCTTGTAATAGTGTAACCTCAACAGGAAGTCAGGGGAAAGGGGTAGATAACCCTGCCCTAGAAAGAGAACGTAGTTTAGAGGAAGTATCAAATGTAACAGAGATTTTGAAATTTCATAATTTCCAGGAAAATCAAAGTCCAGACTTCACAGGTAGAAAGACTCCTAGACAAGGTGCAAAGTATGCAGTGAAAGAGACAACACCGCGATACAAAGGAACAGAGGACACCTCGCCCCTATTGTACAATCGTCAGTTATCTTCTATTAGTGTAACCTCAACAGGAAGTCAGGGGAAAGGGGTAGATAACCCTGCCCTAGAAAGAGAACGTAGTTTAGAGGAAGTATCAAATGTAACAGAGATTTTGAAATTTCATAATTTCCAGGAAAATCAAAGTCCAGACTTCACAGGTAGAAAGACTCCTGGACAAGGTGCAAAGTATGCAGTGGAGGAGTGTGGTACAGATATGTCTGAAATGTGTTGTTTCCAGGAAAATCAAAATTCTCTAGAAAATGCATTGAGTGAAAGTGCATCAAAGCATGAGTTAAAAGAAAATGTCATACCTGGACAAGTGAAGAATTCTCCTTCAAAACGATATAAGAAAAAGCAACACAAGAATCATGGAAAAGCCATAGAGTTAAAGGAATTAGGTGCATTCAACAAACTAGCATCTTCTCAAGAACTTGTGGTAGAGGATTTAGAGTTTGTTGAGAATCACTATTTTGTAGATAGAAGTGCTACACAAACATCAAGGAATCCATTCCGAGGCCAAACTATGAACAGCAAACAAAATGGTGGTAGTTTGTCAAACTTGAATTCTATAGAAATGAAACCTACTTTGTATTGTGGCCAAACTGTTATTGGTGATACCTCAGGAGCAATAGAATCAAAGTCGTCGTCAATGTCAAATCTCGGTGAAACGGCACTGATAAACGTGAACTTTGGTTCGTCCAAACAGATATCAAGTAGCTTACATGTAATTCCGCCAAGGAAAAACAGTATGCATTGTTGGGAAGAAAATGATCACAAAACACTACCTCCGTTACGTAACACAAACAGCCGGGAAGGTCACCGGAGAGACCAGGCATCAATGCCAGTCAGTAAATCTATGGACCATTGTCAGTCACGTGATAGTGGCCAAGGTCCGGAGTCTTATGTCAAACAAGAGGTGAGTTGTATTATAACTAGGGCCAGTAGTATAACAAACATCACTGTATCATGTCACAATTTTGGATGTATTTCATAAATTTCATCATTCTGATCCTGGAACCCAATGTGGTCATTATGGCTTTTGATTAAGGTTTGAAATTTATTTTGTACATGTGTAATTTGCTTTTTTGTCAAAAGAGAAAGATTGTTGAAAGAAAAATGGGTAAATGAAATAGTTTTGTGGTTCTTGTTACACCTAACATAGATTGTGATCTAGAATATACAGTTGAACTTTGTAATTCAGATACTGTATAACATGAAATGTTCGTTGTGTATAAACATTCGTGGTTTTCGAGGCTGCTATGGAACAACGAAAATAGATACAATGAATGAAATTGACATACATGACCACTGTGTGTTTATATGGGGTTTCCACGAAAGCTTGTTCCATGAAATTAAATAGCTTCATACCATGAAAGAAAGTATACCCGAATGTTTCATGTTATAGAGTATATTACGTACTCTGTTTCCAAAGAAATTTGATAAAGAAATGTTGATGGTAGTTTGAATCAGAACCTAAATCTTCTGTACATATGGGCGGATTGGTTGAGTGGTTAACACTCGGGCAGTCCACACAAGAGGCCGGGGTTCGATCCCCGAAATCGTCGTACACATGGATATTCAGAGAAAGTCTTTTTCTCCTGCCCACACAACTCCAACAACCAAGGTGGAGTATAAATTGGTCTGCGGTGGATGTTGCGGTATCTGTGCTGTACGTAGCATTCAAGTGAGGTGGCACTATAAATGATGCTGTTGGAAGCACGGTCCCACTACAAACAGAACACATTACATCTCCAGCCACAGGCAGGCATAAACACATGGGGAGATATTAGCCAGGTGGCATAGGACTAGTAGTTAGTGCATGATAAGGAAGCTCCTGCAAATTCCTCAATATTGTATTGACACATGGGGAGATATTAGCCAGGTGGCATAGGACTAGTAGTTAGTGCATGATAAGGAAGCTCCTGCGAATTCCTCAAAATTGTATTGATTAATGTATATGCTGATTGTATTAGTTGTATATCTTTGTACTGTAAAGCGCTTTAGAGCTAGATAGGGTGCTATATCAAATGCTGTATATTATTACGTATGTTTCTGTCGCTGATTTTCAACTTTTGATTGCAGATTGACACTCCCTACTTCCTGTTGTTCGGAGGAAAAGAGTCCAGGGGGAGTAACCTCCACCTGGGACCGATGGTCGTGTGGCACTCCACAGT
Organism: Mizuhopecten yessoensis; assembly: GCF_002113885.1. Taxonomy (NCBI): domain Eukaryota; kingdom Metazoa; phylum Mollusca; class Bivalvia; order Pectinida; family Pectinidae; genus Mizuhopecten; species Mizuhopecten yessoensis. The sequence goes on along the minus strand of NW_018403390.1, from coordinate 59,673 downwards.
CATCGTACGACACAGCGATATCAACCATGGAGAATTTCACAGGTAAACATGATGGTCAGAGGAGTGTGTCATTCTCTAACCAGGATGTACACAGAGGAGTGTGTCATTCACTAACCAGGATGTATACAGCTCTTGTGTTTGAGCTTCACTACCTTCAAACCCATTTCCGGGATTGATTGAGCTTCAATTTTAAAGTACTGTTCTGTGATTTGTAATTTCAAGTATCATTTACTGCATGATCTTTATTATAAAGACATCTTTTGAAAAATTTCATTTTAATATAGATTACGATTCCCTGCTGAAGCTGAATATGACGGGCCTGATGTAAACATTTCCTTTGTAATAACATTTGAGATTTTCCTCAGATATGTTGCTTAATTTATAAATTTAAAGGTAAACAATTCTTTATGATATACATTAATGCACTGTCAGGCATAAGAGGGAACATCTTCAACTGTGTCCCTGTGTATTCAATGAAACACATCAGGATTGAGGATGGACACAGTTTATTGATAGGCAGTGCTGAGTCTCACGGCGTTGTAATACATAAATGGTCATTTCCTTATAAGGTAAAAATAAATGGTCACATGAGCCAATTTGGCCTTACTACATAATTGTATACTGATACATTGTACCATACCTATATTAAAATACACAATGTCATGTGACTTATCAGAATCTCCCCTTCCTTTTAAACAGCAATAATCTGTAAATGACAGGTAACTATTACAGAAGTCCAATAAACAGGAGCTTTCTTCACACACTTTGCTTGCATGTACAGTGAAATGTTAGTCAGAAAGTTATAATGCTAAGTTAGAGATTTCTTTTTTCTTGAAATTGACATAGGTAATATCCTAAACGTGTTGTCCTGATATTAGGACTGATAAGGTTCCATGGTACCTACACACACAACAATATTCACAACATGCACATTTTGGCTTGATCTGCTTCATTCACTGCTCAAATTCAACATTCATATCATACAGGAAGATTCAACAGAAACAGTCTACTCACCACCATCACCATCACTGTTTTATTGGGGGTGGGGGTTGGCAGATGCGTACTATGTTACAGTGTACCCATGTTGTCCTATTGAGATTCATTGTGGTGACTCAAACAAAGTTTATACAAAGATCATGCACGAGAATTCCTCAGATGAGTTCATATTTAAGGGTCCCAAGATCAACACAAATGTCACTGTTGCTATTTATAGGTCAAACATAGAACCAAAGGGGCATTCATATCTTGCAGAAGTTTTCTAGTTAATTGGAGAAATATTTGTTTTTCATATTAAAAAGAACAAAATATATACTATTTAAGGTTTTTGAAGTCATATTTTATTTCAAATTCCCTCTTCATTCAAGATTTTTTTTTAGCTTAAAAAATCTTATTTTTCATCTCATGAATAATTTGAGCTGAACAAAATGCCTGTTTCCTGTTAGTTATCAATATAGTAACCTTTCACTCAATATTCTAACATCTATTTATCATCCTTAGCTATCAAATTAGTTTAGCCATTGCTAGAGGTATACTTTTCCTACCTGCTGTACAAAGATGTATTTATGAGGAGGTGTATTTCTCCTGTCTATATCAAAGCTGCATATAGTGATGAAGCAGTATTATAAAGAAAGGCAATTATTGTGTGAACAGTTTGTTACAAAATACAAATGTATAGAAAACCTGAAATACTGTTAACAAATTTCTAAACTTAAAAACAACTGATAGTCAAAATGTCTTTAGTCTCAAGTACCAGTGGTTGAGGCAGTGCATGAATGAATTACTGTAATAATAAATAAAAGCTTATTAGGCTAATTTTATAATGATATAATAGTTAATTTGTTTTTACTTAAATAATATGCAATTGACAACATTTACACTCTTGCTAATCACTAATTACAATAAGTGCTGGAGTGTATTAAACATGTGAGTTTGCAGACATATTATCTTTCAACTTGATGATACATGTAACTTGATGATACATGTAACTTGATGATACATGTAACTGATTTTTATGTTCCAGGTCCAGTTTGGTTATCTAGAGATCACTATAGAGACAAGGGAATGTTTGTGGGGTGGGATCACTCAAGATGTTACACTGAACTTTGACAAATCAGTTGTCAACCCACCTTTGAAGATTGGACTGAGTTCAGCCATAGAAACAGCGATCCCTGAACTGCCATAGCAGGTCGCCCTGTATGAGTCTGCACAGAACTTTTTCATTGTGAACCACCTTTGAAAATTCTTTGTTGAACAGAGTTTTGCCACCGAAATAGTCATCTTAATTTTTTTTAATGAACTTTGATATGTTGACGGCCGCACTTGAAGATTCTGTGCAGATTTTTGCCCTAACAACAACCGATGTTGAAGATTGTGCAATGATCTTTGCCATTATATATTTTTATAAGCAACATCTCACCTTTGAAGATCCTGCATGCAAATATAGTTAGCCAATTAGCATCAGTCATATCCTAAATGACATAGAGTTTAATATGCTACTGATCAGAGGACATTTGATGCTGATCAGAGGACATTTGATGCTATCAGAGGACATTTGATGCTATCAGAGGACATTTGATGCTATAAGAGGACATTTGATACTGATCAGAGGACATTTGATACTGATCAGAGGACATTTGATGCTATCAGAGGACATTTGATACTGATCAGAGGACATTTGATACTGATCAGAGGACATTTGATGCTGATCAGAGGACATTTGACTTTTGATACTTCACAACCAACTGTGATTTCCTTTACTTAATTAGCAGGGGGGGCTATGTGGTCATTGACCCCTCAAAACTGAAACTGACCCCTCCATGTTCCAAGTTTCTTTTCATTTTACATGGAATGGACCCTCTTAATTTTGATATTGACTAAACATTGCTGAAATATGACCCACTGCTCTCAAATTCCCAGAAGTTTTTCCAATAATGCTAGGTTTAAGTTAATTGTAGTGATACTTCAATTTCAAATTTATAAAAACAATAACTATGTTGATTTCTGTATTTTGTACTGTTTTTATGTTAGTGTAGAATTCATCAAACAGTACTTCAAGATGTATAAAACGTTCGATTCTAATGACATTTGTCTATTTTTCACATTGAAATTTTTACTAGACTTTTGTTTCTTCCTAAATCTTAGCGATGACTTTTTCCTCCCCTAAAAATTCCCTATAAGGAAAGTGTTTCAGTATTGTAACATTTTTATTTGATGTAACAAATGTTTGAGAAACTAGGGGTTTTCCATGTAATTTGTTATTTTTTTTCTGATCAAATTTGAAATTGAGATAATTTCATTATAACCATGGTTACTATTCCCTGATCAGTGAAAGCCTGGGTCATTTTAATGTTGTCAAGGATAGGCACACACAATCCTATCAACAGATTTAACTGTTTTTTCTGTACAACCAAAAATATCACTGGGATATCTTTAGCAGTGTTTTGTAACAGTGTATTATTTATATTATTGTTTTACCTTAAAATATATTCACTGTAACTGTCCAGGACCCAAACCTGCTGTTTCTGTATAAAACTTGATGTAGAAGAGTAGAGCAGTATCTATCTTTGGTATCCAAGTGTTCCACTCTAAATAAACCTATCTTCTCTACTGTCTTCAAAATGTCATGACAAAATTGATAGCCTTGTATGGACCACCCTGTGTATGATACAAGTAGACTAGGTTGTATGCACCACCCTGTGTATGATACAAGTAGACTAGGTTGTATGCACCACCCTGTGTATGATACAAGTAGACTAGGTTGTATGGCCCACCCTGTGTATGATACAAGTAGACTAGGTTGTATGGCCCACCCTGTGTATGATACAAGTAGACTAGGTTGTATAGACCACCCTGTGTATGATACAAGTAGACTAGGTCGTATGGACCACCCTGTGTATGATACAAGTAGACTAGGTTGTATGGACCACCCTGTGTATGATACAAGTAGACTAGGTTGATACTCTGATATACATCAAATGAATCACCATGCAGCATAATGGTAAAATTTACTGGCTCTGTAGTTTGGTGTCACTCCACTATAATCTTCAAAGGACAGGTATCAGCCTAGCAATTGGTCAAGATTTTATATCTTAAACCAATCAAATAGCTAACTCAGTGTGCCTTTAGTTTTGTTATGACATATTTCCACGGTGTACAGAAGATAGGTGTTTTGAGAGCAGAACCTTGGAGTTTGAGATGAGCATCATCCTGATATACGTATTGTAGCTCCACTAGTGTGTCCATAGACATATCTCCACCATTATGTGTCTGCTGTGAGAGTATAAAGCATTGGTGTTTGATAAAATATCACCATCCCTTGTATTCTGCAGGCATTTAAGTTCCTGTAGAAATTGTATCTCGGTTAACATGTTTCCAGATGTTAGTGCTATATGGCTGATTGTGATATTATAGCTCGCCTGGTACAAAGTGCCTGTGTGAGCTAAGGTTAGGTGCAGTATTCTTTCATCAATTTTTTCCTTGATCAGCTTCTCCTTTAAATAATTGACTGTTATCGAAGTTCCTTCTGATACACCAGCACACATACGGATACAATAGACATACAAAAGCATGTCCTTAAATGACCTTGACTTTTAATAGGTCGCTATACCCAACAAAACCAAACCTAAGTCATATTTTGACCACAAGTTTCAGGATGAACAAGGCTTGACATTACGGGACTGTGTATTATACCCCTTGGAGCATATTGGAGTAGCCTGTATTCTTTATAAAGTGTTAAGTTTGTAATTTTTTGATTGACCCTACTGCATGAGATCAAAAGTAATGAACCTGTTATATAATTAAGAATAGCAATACATTAGATTAATCTGTTTTTATCAAGGAAATCCTTTGGCAATTGCAGCCAATATAGACAACATGTTGATATATGATGTGATATTTTATAGTGCAATACAGCTTTTGTCACAATGACAAGAATGTTTATGATTAGACTGCAACTTAGTTATCAGAAAGAAATTATGTTTTGGCTGAAAACTTTTTTGATTCACACTGTATGCATTGGTGTAAACATTGGGTAATGTGAAAATCTTTTTTGAAATTTCATATGAAATTATTTCGAAAATATTACTTAAGATTTTCTATTAATAAATATTTTCTAGACTTGTTTCATAATCTTATGTTAAATCCAGAAACCATTTAAGACTTAATACGTTTGTTTCTAATGAGCTGGAATACAGCCATAAGGACCGGAGCATGGCTCACTGTTGATTTCATGTAGATACAATTATTGTGATATGGAAATACATGTATACCCCGGTAACAATATCAGCTTAGGACCTTTGTAAAACAAAGGAACACTTTTGCATAATTAATTACTTTATCAGCTGTCTCGTGAAATTTGTGAGTCAGTGAGCAGTGGCACATCCCTATCTTAGGGTAGGATTTCTTTCTTTCTTGTAAGAAAAAGGTGAAAAGCATATTAATTGTTTAGATCAAAAATTGACTGGGGGGGGGGGGGGGGGGGAATCAAGAGAATGGCTGAAACCTCCTAGGTTTGACCGTTACTGGGCATTATATTGAAACATGACAGTGTATACAACTCACTTGCTTGCCTGGTACATTTTCCACAGATGTCATCCTCATGTTTTATCACCGTTGACTACTAGATGCATGTATGATAGTACCAAAGAGTAGGGGTGGGCCTATAATATTGCAATATATGTTCAGCAATACCAATATATTTGTTTGAAGCCACAATATATTGCAATATTGTTTCAACCAATTGTTTGGGAAGTAAAGCACAGTTATGTTATAATTTTACAGAAAAAAATCTAAGATTGAATTAACATTATCCGAATTAAACTATACAGAATGATTTTCAGTATATCATTGGAGCATGCTGAACTGATGCTCACCTTTAATCATTTCTATGTGAAAAAAATCAATGGACAAAACCTCTAGGAATACAATATATTGTGATTTATTAAACAATATTCCTTAAGTATTGCAATCCCAACCCCTACCAAAGCAGTCATCGCTGTATATAGGTAGAGGCTATCTGGTCGTATTTCTGTGTCAGTATACCGTTTCACCACATACACTAAATGCCTCAAACTTACTATTGACATGTTTGTCAGATTGTCTTCATACCGTTGTTGGTTTTACACCTTTGAAACATTAATCGTGTTATTTGTTGGAATCACACATGTGGCCAAGTATAAACGTGTAAAATGTAAGAAGTTATAGAAAGATGTATTTTTTGTATTGAAATTTTTATACACAAGTTCTTTTCTTACTGAAGTATATTTGAACTGCTGATTGATTAAATTTGTATTTTTTAAAAATAATTGCTTGTCTGTTTACAAGATGTATAATGTAACAAGGGACCAGAATATTCCTCTACTGAAATACTCTAAAAACGAGGTATTGCTGAGCATGACTGCTGGTAAGGGGAAGTAACTCTGTGACAATCTTGTGCAAAGAAACATTTGTTCAAGTTTGGTGTTTATGAAGAAATATTTGTAATAGTGAAGTTACAAGTCATCAAAACACCTACCAGTTAGTGAGATGCTAGCAATGCTAGTTTGCATGACCTATAATACCAGTATGTCATGCATTGAACCATATTAAAAGGAATTTTTATATTTATATGGATAAATTAAACAACATTGAAAAGATCAACAGATCAATTTCTACCAAATTCATTATTGAGAACTAGTATAGTGTTTGACTGTGATGATATTTGGCAACAGTACGACAGTAATATATACGGCCAGTTAATATTTAAGTTTCCTTTTTTGTAATGTACCTAGTACTATTACACCTTCCTTTGTATATTTTATGTTATATCATGTAGAAGACATTTACATTTATAGAAGCATAAGTTAATTGATTATCATTAAAGTATTTTTACATTAGTCACATATATTTATAACCATTAAAATATTGTTACATTATTATCTATCATTAAGATATTAGTCACTTATTTATCGGAAATATTTCAGCGTTCATTATTGTTTATGTTTATATTTGTTGGGAACGAAATCAGAAATAAAATAGTTGTATTTGGATTCCATGTACAAGTACATGAATGACATGACATTGTATATGACATGACATTGGGAACATTGTTGTATATGACACGACATTGACAACATGGTTGTATATGACATGACGTTGAGAGTATTGTTGTATATGACATGACGTTGAGAGTATTGTTGTATATGACACGACATTGACAACATGGTTGTATATGACATGACGTTGAGAGTATTGTTGTATATGACATGACGTTGAGAGTATTGTTGTATATGACACGACATTGACAACATGGTTGTATATGACATGACGTTGAGAGTATTGTTGTATATGACATGACGTTGAGAGTATTGTTGTACAGTATATGACATGATGTTGAGAGTAGTGTTGTATATGACACGACGTTGAAAATATTGTTGTATATGACATGATGTTGAGAGCATGGTTGTATATGACATGACATTGGCAATATGGTTGTATATGACATCACACATGACGTTGGGAAGATTTTCTTTTTTACAATTTCTCTACAGAACATGGACCATTCAACTCCTTTGAGTATTTTGTATATCTCTTGACACCATTCCACATCACCATTTGATTTTTCCAAAATTTATTTTCTTTAAATCAACCCTAAATTTAGATTTTAAAACTGCGATCATACTTTGATTTGTGACATTTGATGTTTGATACTGCACCATAATGTAGGTCGATGTATTTTTATCTTTTGACAAGTTATCATCTTTGTTATACACTACATGTTGAGCTGGTTACACTTGTCGTAAATGTTGGTGTAGATAAAGTGTTAACTGTATTAAAACCACCGTCCCATGATCCGGTGCTGATCTTATTAAAATAGTAAATTAAATTATTAAAAATAGATTTTTTATGTCAGATTTTTATGTATCTTTATCAAAATATAAATGCTCAATCATTATCACTAAACCCTCCAATTTATAATAGACTACATTGTAAACATAAAGTCCTGTTTTAACAAACTGCAAGACTTTTGTAATTTTGTGAGACATTTTATACCCAGCACATGTACCCAATTATCCTTTTTCCATCTTTGATCACCCCAATTAGAAAAAAACCCACTAAAAATAGCTCAAGATTTCAGATAAAGGAAACTTGGAAAAGCTGTTAAACAAATAGTAGTCTGTGTATTCCTATCAATTGTAATGCTCATTTATAATGATCACATGTCTTAGAATTCAATAATAAAGGACCAGTCAAGCTAGGGAATTTAACTTCAGCTCAAACAATATTTTTTACTCGTTTAAAATTTTATTTTTTAAAGGTGATGCTAAAGAGACATGAAACATTTAATTGTACGATGTTGTAAACAATGTGGACTGTTCTGTAATAGTGTACCTCAAATCTGAAGTGCATTCGGTAACAAACATTGATGGAAAAGGTTTATTTGAAGGAAAACTGAAGCTTTTCTGAGATATTGGGGTGAGCGTATACCTGGACATGGCCCATGGGCGTATCTTTGGTAACCTGTGGTAGTACATATAGGGTATAGGTAATATTTAATTACATGTTAACCAGTACAAAGTGGGCTGTAAAAATGCAAAGAGCTTTGTGATATTTGATATTTGACTGATTTATACACTTTACAAAATCGGTATTATTTTGTGAAGATGTATTATAGAGTTTTTATAGAGATAATTTTTATTTGAATTATTATTTGCCTGATATCATGTTTAGCTTGTTTCAACCTTTAGACTTTCATACAAACAAAACTATCATCTTGCAATTTCATGAATACAGACCCTGATGAATTTAAATTCTGATTCAGTACTTCAGACTTATTTTTCTGTGATAAACTTGATTTTATTTCAAGATTCACTAGAATTTCCATGGTAGTGAGACTTTTGATTTTAATAAATTTGATATAAATGTTGCCTAGTAATTAACCTTTGGAATGATTGTAAAATTCTGCTGAAATAGTTTATGATAGTAAAGAGGACACGTGTTCTATCTAGTTAACATGACCTTTAACCTCGAGCTATATCCATAGAGACTTGTTATATCTCTATCATTACCACTGTCATTATGTAGTAGGATTTAAACCGACAGTTGAACGAGATTGTTTTGTTCCAATTTATCTTCATATTCTTAATTCTGTACTGTACTATTTCTCTCCCAGCTACCCCCGACATTTGTTCCCAACTTAGTCTAGGTCAGAAGAAACCATTTAAATTAATGCCCTAAATACACCTTTACAGCTAGACAGTATTTTTTGATAGGAAAATTTGAGAAAAATAGAAATTAGTCAATCTCGTTTGATGTAAATGAAAATATCAACTATCAGGATCAGATTTTTGAAGTTCAGCACATGGCAGAGCCTGAAGTGCTGAACCTCGGAAATCTGACCTTTGTGTTGTAATGTCTATTTACATAGGAATGATAAATTAGTCTATATATATATAAGGTTTTATAAGCAATATTGGTGAGCTGTTTATGTCTGACGTGTAGATTATAGACTTGACATTGACAGTATATACAAGTTATAGATTTGTTATTGACTAGTTATGTCTGACATGTAGATTATAGACTTGACATTGACAGTATATACAAGTTATTGATTTGTTATTGACTAGTTATGTCTGACATGTAGATTATAGACTATGTATAGGTTATAGATTTGTTATCGACTAGTTAGGTCTGACATGTAGATTATAGACTTGACATGCATTGACAGTATTCCGTCTTTGCGTATTGCAGAGTTATCTTCTCTTGAGAGCAGGTATTGATTGTTACGTCACTTGTTTGTGAGAGTAACATCATCCATTTTTGAGAAAACGACGTAACTTTCTCACACAAACCAATGCCGTAACAATCAATGGAAGAGAAGATAACTCTGCAATACGCAAAGACGGAATATACAAGTTATAGATTTGTTATCGACTAGTTATGTCTGACATGTAGATTATGGACTTGACATTGACAGTATATATATAGGTTATAGATTTGTTATCGACTAGTTGTGTCTGACATGCAGATTATAGACTTGACATTGACAGTATATATATAGGTTATAGATTTGTTATCGACTAGTTGTGTTTGACATGTAGATTATAGACTTGACATTGACAGTATGTATAGGTTATAGATTTGTTATCGACTAGTTAGGTCTGACATGTAGATTATAGACTTGACATGCATTGACAGTATTCCGTCTTTGCGTATTGCAGAGTTATCTTCTCTTGAGAGCAGGTATTGATTGTTACGTCACTTGGTTGTGAGAGTAACATCATCAATTTTTGAGAAAACGATGTAACTTTCTCACACAAACCAATGACGTAACAATCAATGGAAGAGAAGATAACTCTGCAATACGCAAAGACGGAATATACAAGTTATAGATTTGTTATCGACTAGTTGTGTTTGACATGTAGATTATAGACTTGACATTGACAGTATGTATAGGTTATAGATTTGTTATCGACTAGTTGTGTCTAACGTGTGAATTATAGACTTGACATTAACAGTATGTATAGGTTATAGATTTGTTATCGACTAGTTGTGTTTGACATGTAGATTATAGACTTGACATTGACAGTATGTATAGGTTATAGATTCGTTAACGACTCCAGTTATAATCTACTTGAACAGGAGATTATTAGAAAATTTATTGAACAATAAATTGTATGCTGTTTATACTTGTGTTTGGTTTTGATTTTCTATGTATATGTTATGGGTTGATGAGGACTTAAATTAAATGTCTGGAATGTTCCGCCACCAACTACGTCAGAGGTCAGATACTTAAATAGCAACTTATAACAGAACAGGAGATTGGAGAGAGATGTATGTGCCCACCATCATACCGTCTCCATATTATAAGTTCTATGTAAGATTGATCTTTTCTTGAATAAATATGATATGTTGGATAGATCAGACATGTAAACAGTACATGCACCTTTTGGTAACCTTTGATCAAAGCTTCACATTGCTGTGTTAATGTCATTGTTCTTTTAAAGTGCCGTCATCTGACCTACTTACTACCACATACAGTTATTTGTGTGTAACAAGAGGAACCTAAATTAAAGATTAATCTGTCAAGTACGTGCTACTTCCTGGGGAGAGGTGATAATGAACAGGAACTGTTGAAATCAAAGATGGCTATCTATAGCGACCAGTTTTTCTGATCAGCTGCAAAATGAAACATGTATAACTAAAGACCTATATATATATATGTAAACCAAATTTTGAAATATTATAACAAGAGATCCCAGAGGGATCTTGGCGCCCACCTTTGTACCATCTTCATTAGTTCTTTGTCAGTTTGATCTTTTCTCTTCTTTCCTCTAATCTGTTTGATCGAGTCATGTCAACAGTAAATACACCTTGAGGTAACTTTTGATCATAACTTAATACTGATGTGTATGAAAGCCAACCTTCTAGTACAGTACTTAATGTGAAAGAAACAGAATCGATCATTGCAATATGAGAGAGATCTGTTTAGTTCTTCCTTTAGCCATTTTGTTTTTGTGATCAGTCTCAAAATATAACATGCACAACAAGGGATCAAGGGGAACCTACATATCAAATTTGAGAAAGATCCCTCAAGTTATTCCTGAGAAATAGTACTAACAAACCTTCAATATCAAAAATCGAAGATGGCTGTCGGTAGGCCATTTTGTTTAACTGATCAGTTTCAGAAGTAAACATGAAGAATGGGCGTGTAAAAAATTTGAAGCACGGGCCCAAATGACATATTGGTGGCCCAAATAATTTTGGGAAGAAATATTTCCACAGTATTTAACACAATTAATGCTTCAGCACATTTAAATTACATATAACATGACAATGTTTGTAATATGTAAAACAGAATAAAACATTATATTTTTAATTCTTCAACCCTAGTTAAAACTCCACTCCATTCAGGTCTTCCCAAAAAGAAATACACAAAACTCGCACCTCAAAGAAGACACCCTGGCAGTTTATACATAAAATCTGAAAAACAAATCATCACATTTTCTAAATCACGGACAGTTCGATTCAAATCGAACTAATGACAACTGAAAAATGTACTGACCTCCAGTTAATGCGGAAGGGACTTTAATTTTCGACAGTCGGCCAAACTATTTTTGTTGGGCCAGCGACTACCTCACTTTTGACAACTTTTGGTCGCTCGAGCAAGACTTTAACCACCATTGGCGAGCAGGCGACCGTCCATATCAGGCACTGCTGCACAGCTAGGGACCAAGGGGAACCTACATATAAAATTTGAGAAAGATGCCTCTGGTACTTCTTGAGAAATACCGATAACAAAAATTGTTTAAGGACGGACGACGGTGATTTGAATAGCCCATCAGATGATGGTGGGCTGAAAATCTATCCGTACATCTCGAAAAATGGTGACGACAAAATTGAACTGTCAAAAATTAACGATGGCTATCTGATGGCCATCCTGCTTTTCAATTCAGTCCCAAAAATCAATATTCATAGCATAAATAGGGACCATTGGGATCCTTTATGTGAAAGAGAAAGATCCATCCAGTACTTTCTAAGAAATAGTGCTAACAATCACTAACTTTCAAAATTCAAGATATCGGCCTTCATGGTTTTCTGATCAGTCCCAAAATTCAATATGTATCTTAAGACCATTGGAAACTTTCATGTGAAAAAAGGGGTGTCGGGAGTGTATATTTACGATAGCCCATACATAAACAGGTTGTAGTTGTAATAGAATGAAGCAAAATTCAAAGAAAACAGATCATGTTTATTGATAGCTTTTAGCACTTAATTATAAACATGAAAACAAAGTAATACATTATGTACTATGCAGTATTAAGAAAACTCAAGCAGCTTACTTTGAATGACTTCAAACGGGAGAGTGTTATGTTTTAATCGTTCTCTTCAGTTATCACCATTGTGTTCCTCACCTCCTGATGTTAACAGACAACGCTAGACGTTTATTTTACTCTTGAAGAAGATATCAATCTGTTTTTATTTGAAATCTAGAAGTCCCAATAGTGACGAGTCCACCTTAGTGTAAATTGTTAGCCGTTTTGTTCCTCTAGGAGACATACGTGGGACTGGGCTTACTTGAGAGATTGCTTCACTGATTGAACTACAAAGAAATATCCCCAGTCACAATCTGGTACAAACTGCTGCACCGATTAAGCTACAAGGGAGTAAACCCCTGTACCATTTTAGTCAATAGAGAGACAGCTCTGTCAAAGCTTCCAAGGAAACCTGCCTTCGTCACAAGTCAGTATAATGGTGTGCTCTTCAACTAAGGTAAACACAGAAATCCTCATCTACTTTATCAAGATAAATCCTCCAGATTCACAAATGTCCAACACAATTCTATTGTGCCTTTGTATATCACATACATTCTCGAGTTTGTCTCTTGTTGAAATTTCAGTTTTACAGTCGTCCGAACACGTTTTAATCGTTGTCCCATTATGTATAGCCTATACTCTGTCTCTTATCCAGCCACGTAGGTTATAAATAACTTCTATCCAGTCATTTAAGTTATAAATAACTTCTATCCAGTCATTTAAGTTATAAATAACTTCTACGTCCCTAAGCCCTTGGCTCCGGGTCCTCTTTTCTGAGCACTGCTACATATTGGACAACTCTCCTGAAAAAGTCAAAAGCAACATTGGTCAGCTGGTTCCACTTGTACAATTTCAAACCCACAATTTTCCTCAATCTTGACTGATTAAACACCAGAACAGCATGGTAGCACTTGAGGTTTGATTTAGTTTGAAGTTTCATGTTAAGTGTTATGTGTTCGATGGAACCTCTCTATGTAAGAAATGTCTCATTCTAACAAACTGAAACAATAGTTATATATCCTTTGCTAGAAGACTTGAACATTTCACAAAATATTTCCAGGAACAGAAATGTCTGAAATAGTAAGGTTTCACTAAAATTTTACCATATATTAATATAATCTTTGACAATATATCAAACTGTCGGTGAATACATAAAATATCTACAATTCTGATAAGCTTTAATAAGTTTTTTCGCTGAACATCACCACAATTTATTGTCAGACTTGAATACACATGTACTTTAAAAGGACTTCATTATGGTTTCTTCAGAATTTCAAAAGGTATAATTGTAACTATTTGAATTTTCAAAACTTGCTAGCGCCTAGGGTGCTCTATAGATATTCAATATCTAGCATACAGATTTCAGACTAAAAAGTATTTGAAACTAGCACCTCTGATTCTAAACAAGGAAAATGAAGAAATTTTAGCACACTGACTCCTTTGAGCCCCACCCTACAGCCCTTGGGGGTAGGGCTGGCTCAAAATTTTCAAAGTATCAAACTGTCAATTCAAGGTTATAATTCCAATCAAGTTATTAACATGTAATATTCAAAGTATCATTTGCCATTATAAAC
>NW_018403390.1:30846-44447 GCF_002113885.1 Mizuhopecten yessoensis | reverse complement strand
TTTTGGCCCCGCCCCTCAGGCCCCTGGGGGCGTAGGACTAAACCGGCAACTAGTTTTGTTGGCCTTTGTCCATGGAAGGTCCCTGCAAAATTTCATTGAAATTGGTTCAGGGGTTTTGGAGAAGAAGATTTTTGAAATTTTAGTCAATTTGACCCCTTTTGGCCCCGCCCCTCAGGCCCCTGGGGGCGTAGGACTAAACCGGCAACTATTTTTGTTGACCTTTGTCCATGGAAGGTCCCTGCAAAATTTCATTGAAATTGGTTCAGGGGTTTTGGAGAAGAAGTCGAAAAATGTAAATTGTTTACGGACGCACGACGGACGACGACGGACAAAAGGAGATCGCAATAGGTCACTTGAGACTTTGTCTCAGGTGACCTTAAAACAAGTGGCCCATGGGCCTTAATGGTCACCTGATATATTTATACAGAGAGTTGATTTTGTGTTTAACACGAACAGAAATATTATTCAGTGACGAAAACAATAAAACCACCTTATTCAATATCTAGCATACAGATTTAAGACTAAAAAGTATTTGAACCTTGCACCTCTGATTCTAGACAAGGAAAACTAGAACACTGACAGGTCAGTAAGGGCCCTGTCTTGTGGCAATATATCCCCCATAATCATCAAGAAGCAATCTGCCCATATAGCTGAGCTTGACGTCTGACATTTGGACTTCAAAAAGAATCGCAAGTTCATTTTACATGTACTATGATGCGAGTCTTGTTTCCTTCCACCTCCATATTTGCTGGGCTAACAGAAATGTAAATACCGGTGCAATACTCAATTGTTAGCTTTGATTTGTTTTATTTCACCTTATATACCACCTCCATCAAGAGCCAGGGTCAAAGTCAGAGATCCACTTTGTCTTTGACCTTTGAACCTAAATGACCTTGACCATGAACCCAGTGACCCTGAACTTTGGTCAGTTGACTTATTCTTTAATTCCGATCAACTTTGCTTCTTGATATCATAACAAAATGTTCATCAGTGAAAAATACAAAACTTGACCTTGACCCTTTGGACCCTGTAACCTGGACCTAATGTCAGTTGACTCTGTGTTAAGTTCTGAACAACATTGCTTCATAATGTCATAACAAAATGTTCATCAGGGAAAAGGTACAAAATTTAACCTTCACCTTTGACCCAATGACCTTGACCTTCAGTCAGTTGACTCCTTGTTTGTTTCTGATCAACTTTGCTCCATCATGTCATAACAAAATGTTCATCAGTGAAAAGATGCAAAATTTGACCTTGACCTTTGAATATAATGAACTTGACCCTTGGCCTCGACTTTTTACCTCGGCGTCTCTCTTTGTTTAATTCCGAACAACTTTGCTTCATAATGTCATAGCGAAATGTTCACCAGTGAAAAGCTACAAAATTTGACCTTGACCCCTGACCCGATGACCTTGACCTTTGGTCAGTTGACTCCTTGTTTTATTCTGATCAACTTTGCTTCATAATGTCATAACAAAATGTTCATCAGTGAAAAGATGTAAAATTTGACCTTGACCTTTGAACCTAATGACCTTGACCTTTGACCTTGACTTTTTACCTCAATGTGTATTTTTGTGAACTGAACATCTTGACCAAGTTTCATGTACATCGGTCAATAAATACCAAAGTTATCAGCCAGGAACAAAATTTGTGGACGGACAGACAGACAGACAGACAGACAGACAGACAGANTTATTCAATATCTAGCATACAGATTTAAGACTAAAAAGTATTTGAAACTAGCACCTCCAATTCTAAACAAGGCAAATGAAGAAATTTTAGCACACTGACTCCTTTGGGCCCCACCCTACAGCCCTTGGGGGTAGGGCTGGCTCAAAATTTTCAAAGTATCAAACTGTCAACTCAGGGTTATAATTCCAATCAAGTTATTAACATGTAATATTCAAAGTATCATTTGCCATTATAAACCATAATAAAATAAATTTTGCCCCCCCCCCCTCCTTCCCGAGGGGGTAAACGTGAGACCCTAGGATCATAAACCTTAAGACCCTTTCATCTATGAAGAGTGTTTGATTCTACCATATCTGGGTCTTTGAGAAGATTTTTTTTGAAATTTCAGTCAATTCAACCCTTTTTGGCCACACCCATCAGCTCTTAGGGGTCAGTCAGGGCTCATATGTGCCTACCATCAAACTGCTGTCCAATACTGATAATGCTAACCCAAATTGAATTACTTCCAATGAAAATTAAACAAATGTTGGTCCAAAATGTGATTTCCCTATATAAACTATAGTAAATGTTGGTCCAAAATGTGATTTCCCTATATAAACTATAGTAAAGTTTACCCCCTCCCCAGGGGTAAACATGAGACCCCAGAGTCATAAAATTCACAATTTTGGTAAAGCACCTTAAGACCCTTCCATCTATGAACAATCTAATTAAAATTATATCTTCACAATGAAATTTTAGTCAATTTGACCCTTTTTGGCCCACGCCCCTCAGGCCCCTGGGGGCCGGGGACCAAACCGGCAACTATTTTTGTTGACCTGTTGACCTTTAGCCATGGATGAATGGGGCTGCATATCAGCTAGTGTCCTTAAATTATAATGTTTGTAAACAAGTCCTACAGGAACATGGACCAGGACTGAATGCTGCCAAAGTGTTTTTGAAATTTTACATAATATGACTAAACGAGCAAAGGTTCCAAGCACGGAAAACTTACCATAGAATGAGCAGGTAGACAATCCTCATGGAAAACATGTCTACAGAAAAATACCACAGCATTACTGGCATAGCGGAGATCTGAAATAGAAAACATGTCTACAGAAAAATACCACAGCATTACTGGCATAACGGAGATCTGAAATAGAAAACATGTCTACAGAAAAATACCACAACATTACTGGCATAGCAGAGATCTGAAATAGAAAACATGTCTACAGAAAAATACCACAGCATTACTGGCATAGCGGAGATCTGAAATAGAAAACATGTCTACAGAAAAATACCACAGCATTACTGGCATAGCGGAGATCTGAAATAGAAAACATGTCTACAGAAAAATACCACAGCATTACTGGCATAGCGGAGATCTGAAATAGAAAACATGTCTACAGAAAAATACCACAGCATTACTGGCATAGCGGAGATCTGAAATAGAAAACATGTCTACAGAAAAATACCACAGCATTACTGGCATAGCGGAGATCTGAAATAGAAAACATGTCAACAGAAAAATATCACAGCATTACTGGCATAGCGGAGATCTGAAATAGAAAACATGTCTATAGAAAAATATCACAGCATTACTGGCGTAGCGGAGATCTGAAATAGAAAACATGTCTACAGAAAAATATCACAGCATTACTGGCATAGCGGAGATCTGAAATAGAAAACATGTCTATAGAAAAATATCACAGCATTACTGGCATAGCGGAGATCTGAAATAGAAAACATGTCTATAGAAAAATATCACAGCATTACTGGCGTAGCGGAGATCTGAAATAGAAAACATGTCTACAGAAAAATATCACAGCATTACTGGCATAGCGGAGATCTGAAATAGAAAACATGTCTATAGAAAAATATCACAGCATTACTGGCATAGCGGAGATCTGAAATAGAAAACATGTCTATAGAAAAATATCACAGCATTACTGGCGTAGCGGAGATCTGAAATAGAAAACATGTCTACAGAAAAATACCACAGCATTACTGGCATAGCAGAGATCTGAAATAGAAAACATGTCTATAGAAAAATATCACAGCATTACTGGCATAGCGGAGATCTGAAATTGAAAACATGTCTATAGAAAAATATCACAGCATTACTGGCGTAGCGGAGATCTGAAATAGAAAACATGTCTACAGAAAAATACCACAGCATTACTGGCATAGCAGAGATCTGAAATAGAAAACATGTCTATAGAAAAATATCACAGCATTACTGGCATAGCGGAGATCTGAAATTGAAAACATGTCTATAGAAAAATATCACAGCATTACTGGCGTAGCGGAGATCTGAAATAGAAAACATGTCTACAGAAAAATACCACAGCATTACTGGCATAGCGGAGATCTGAAATGGAAGTTGTTATACTTATTCTACAACAGGAAACACATTAACTAGAGCTAAATAAAGTATATTAAGAAAATTTCTATCTGACCAGATGCAGAACAGTTTGAAAATATTAATACCTGAATTTTAAAAAGTTAATAAATATTGAAACTTCCACTCACCTGACACTATAACAGCCTGCTGACAAGTATGGCAGGTCTGGATACCTGTAAGTAATCAAAAGTGTATCATAACTCTACCACAACAATTCTATCTGTTATAACTCTACCACAACAATTCTATCGATTATAACTCTACCACAACAATTCTATCTGTTGTAAGTTAACTCTACCACAACAATTCTATCTGTTGTAAGTTAACTCTACCACAACAATTCTATCTGTTATAAGTTAACTCTACCACAACAATTCTATCTGTTATAAGTTAACTCTACCACAACAATTCTATCTGTTATAAGTTAACTCTACCACAACAATTCTATCTGTTATAAGTTAACTCTACCACAACAATTCTATCTGTTATAAGTTAACTCTACCACAACAATTCTATCTGTTATAAGTTAACTCTACCACAACAATTCTATCTGTTATAAGTTAACTCTACCACAACAATTCTATCTGTTATAAGTTAACTCTACCACAACAATTCTATCTGTTATAAGTTAACTCTACCACAACAATTCTATCTGTTATAAGTTAACTCTACCACAACAATTCTATCTGTTATAAGTTAACTCTACCACAACAATTCTATCTGTTATACATTAACTCTACCACAACAATTCTATCTGTTATAAGTTAACTCTACCACAACAATTGTATATGTTATAAGTTAACTCTACCACAACAATAATATCTGTTATAACTCTACCACAACAATTTTATCTGTTATAAGTTAACTCTACTACAACAATTCTATCTGTTGTAAGTTAACTCTACCACAACAATTGTATATGTTATAAGTTAACTCTACCACCACAATAGTATCTGTTATAACTCTACCACAACAATTTTATCTGTTATAAGTTAACTCTACTACAACAATTCTATCTGTTATAAGTTAACTCTACCCCAACAATTCTATCTGTTATACATTAACTCTACCACAACAATCCTATCTGTTATAACTTAACTCTACCACAACAATTGTATATGTTATAAGTTAACTCTACCGCAACAATAATATCTGTTATAACTCTACCGCAACAATTCTGTCAGTTATAAGTTAACTCTACCACAACAATTCTATCTGTTGTAAGTTAACTCTACCACAACAATTGTATATGTTATAAGTTAACTCTACCACAACAATAATATCTGTTATAACTCTACCGCAACAATTCTGTCAGTTATAAGTTAACTCTACCACAACAATTCTATCTGTTATAACTCTACCACAACAATTATATCTGTTATAAGTTAACTCTACCACAGCAATTCTATCTGTTATAAGTCTACCACAACAATTCTATCTGTTAAAAGTTAACTCTACCACAACAATTCTATCTGTTATAACTCTACCACAACAATTCTATCTGTTATAACTCTACCACAACTATTCTATCTGTTATAACTCTACCACAACAATTCTATCTGTTATAACTCTACCACAACAATTCTATCTGTTATAACTCTACCACAACAATTCTATCTGTTATAACTCTACCACAACAATTCTATCTGTTATAACTCTACCACAACAATTCTATCTGTTATTAGTTAACTCTATCACAACAATTGTATATGTTATAAGTTAACTTTACCACAACAATTCTATCTGTTATAACTCTACCACAACAATTCTATCTGTTATAACTCTACCACAACAATTCTATCTGTTATAACTCTACCACAACAATTCTATCTGTTATAACTCTACCACAACAATTCTGTCTGTTATACGTTAACTCTACCACAACAATTCTATCTGTTATACATTAACTCTACCACAACAATTCTATCTGTTATAAGTTAACTCTACCACAGCAATTCTATCTGTTATAAGTCTACCACAACAATTCTATCTGTTATAAGTTAACTCTACCACAACAATTGTATATGTTATAAGTTAACTCTACCACAACAATTCTATCTGTTATAACTCTACCACAACAATTCTATCTGTTATATCTCTACCACAACAATTCTATCTGTTATAACTCAACCACAACAATTCTATCTGTTATAAGTTAACTCTACCACAACAATTCTATCTGTTATAACTCTACCACAACAATTGTATCTGTTATAAGTTAACTCTACCACAACAATTCTATCTGTTATACATTAACTCTACCACAACAATTATATCTGTTGTAAGTTAACTCTACCACAACAATTATATCTGTTATAAGTTAACTCTACCACAACAATTCTATCTGCTATAAGTTAACTCTACCACAACAATTGTATATGTTATAAGTTAACTCAACCACAACAATAATATCTGTTATAACTCTACCACAACAATTCTGTCAGTTATAAGTTAACTTTACCACAACAATTCTATCTGTTATAACTCTACCACAACAATTCTATCTGTTATAAGTTAACTCTACCACAACAATTCTATCTGTTATAATTCTACCACAACAATTCTATCTGTTTTAACTCTACCACAACAAATCTATCTGTTATAAGTTAACTCTACCACAACAATTCTATCTGTTATAACTCTACCACAACAATTGTATCTGTTATACGTTAACTCTACCGCAACAATTGTATCTGTTATAAGTTAACTCAATCACAACAATTGTATCTGGTATAACTCTACCACAACAATTGTATCTGTTATAAGTTAATTCTACCACAACAATTGTATCTGTTATAAGTTAACTCTACCACAACAATTGTATCTGTTATAAGTTAACTCTACCACAACAATTCTATCTGTTATACATTAACTCTACCACAACAATTCTATCTGTTATAAGTTAACTCTACCACAACAATTCTATCTGTTGTAAGTTAACTCTACCACAACAATTCTATCTGTTATACATTAACTCTACCACAACAATTCTATCTGTTATAAGTTAACTCTACCACAACAATTCTATCTGTTGTAAGTTAACTCTACTACAACAATTCTATCTGTTATCAGTTAACTCTACCACAACAATTCTATCTGTTATAACTCTACCACAACAATTGTATCTGTTGTAAGTTAACTCTACTACAACAATTCTATCTGTTATAAGTTAACTCTACCACAACAATTCTATCTGTTATAACTCTACCACAACAATTCTATCTGTTGTAAGTTAACTCTCCCACAACAATTCTATCTGTAATAAAATGTATCATTGATCTACCAAACATGTTTGTTAACAAAATGAGAACAATTTTGTTGTATCCCGAAGAATTCTTGACTTAACATTTACTAACATCTCCAGAGATAAATTGAAATCAGTATTTATTTCAGGTAAGTATTACTGAAGGCTGTATATGTACTGTCCTTTCATCAACAAGAACTTTAAATCAAAGAATTACATTATATACAGCAAAGGTGTAATTGAAAATATTTAACATATCATTTGTTTGTCATTTAAAATCTAAAGAACTTTTTTTTTACTTTTATTTTGTTGTGTATTTTAGATATTTATTCTTTTGTGTATCTATATATATATATAGCTAGAACATTTGCTGTTTACATTCCTCTTGACTTACTGCTGACAGAGATTCCACGTTTGTGAGTTTTCACGAGTCTGTCCATCAGATTGAAGCTGTCAGCTACCAGGATTCTTTTACATCCTTCTCTGAGGGACATCTGAACAGATACAACAACATCATACTGTTTTTTATAATTGGCCCAAGTTTCACAGTGTTCTTTAACTTTAAGAAATTTTTTAACTGGATTTTTTCTTCAGGAAAGCATAATGATCAGCATTTTCCATTAGAAAGCATTAACGGAGTAAAGGACAAAATCTTAGGCTGAGGAACTTTTCCTTCCATGGGGGACATCTGGACAGATTTAACATTACACAGTTAATTTATTCATCTAAATCTGTATATAACATACGAAAACACCACTATCTGGCTGGAACATCACAACAAGTATCAAATCACTTCCCTACAAAACAAGAGGCCCAATGGGCCTGCATCGCTCACGTGGTATTAATCTCACAATTGTAACTTTAAAAGAGGACTAAAATAAAGCTACAGGCAAAATATCAGTGTCTTGACTTAAAGTCATTCAGAAGAACCTGTTACAGGATTAAAACACACTTGAACCCTGTGACCTTGAAAGTCAAACATGGACATTAAGTTGAAAATAATGTATAGCCCTTTATCCCAGAATGCAACTTGCCAAATATCACCACCCTATATATATTTTTTATTGAGAAGATGACTTTTAAAGATTTATGCACTATGGACCAGATGTGACCATGAAAGTGCACGTGTGTCAAGGTCATTCACATCTACAAGCAATCACCATGTACACTTCAGTTATTCAGAAGAAGTCGTTTAAAGATTTCAACATATTTGAACCCTGTGACCTTGAATTTGGGCAAAGGTCATTCATTTTTGAACAAACTTTGTAGCCTTTATCTCTGCATGCTACTGACCAAATATCATCACCCTGAAGCTTTTGGTTATTCAGAAGAAGTTTTTTTTTAAATATCTTAACATATTTGACCCCTGTGACCTTGAATATGTGCGAAGGTCATTCATTTGAACAAACTTGTTAGCCCTTTATCCCTGCATGCTACTGGCCAAATATCAACACCCTAGGCCTCTTGGTTATTTAGAATAAGTTGTTTAAAAGTTTAAACATATTTGACCCCCCTGTGACCTTGATTATGGCTAAAGGTCATTCATTTGAACAAACTTGGTAGCCCTTCATCCCAGCATGCTACTGGCCAAATAATATCAGCCTGGGTCTTTTGGTTATTCAGAAGAAGTTGTTTAAAGTAAAAAGTTGACAACGGACTGACGACGGACGCTGCACCATGGCATAAGCTCACTTGGCCCTGGGAGCCAGGTGAGCTAAAAACTCTGTAAAATACCATCTGTCTCACTTAACATTGCCTTTCTCCAGACAAGAATTTTATCCTGTAGTTATAACCCAGCAGTATCTTGATGAGGGAATCCCTCTGACTTGAGATTTTACCTGTAAGTTATATAATCCAAGTTTTTTAACAAGAGAGTCCCTCAAACTCAAAAGAATACCTGTAGTTATAATCCTGCAGTATTTTGATTAGGGAATCCCTCAGACTTGAGATTTTACCTGTAATTTGTAATCCTGTAGTATTTTGATTAGGGAATCTTTCATACCTGAGATTTTACCTGTAAGTTATAATCCTGCAGTATTTTGATTACGGAATCCCTCAGACTTGAGATTTTACCTGTAAGTTATAATCCTGTAGTATTTTGACGAGCGAATCCCTCAAACCTGGAATGTGCATGCCCTCCTGTATTTTTGCGATGAGGATTATAGGGTCCACGTGGGTCCCTATGTTCTGTAGTAGGCCTTTAATAAAACCTAGTAAAGAGATAAAACAGTTAGTTCATACTTACACATAATATATAAAGATAGAAAGGTGTTGCAAACAAGCCCATGTATGACATAGCCATCAGGCTGACATGAATTCTACTGATATTGAAGTCAGGCAATTTCATGACTGTGAGATAGACATGCTTTCTTATGTCAGTGAGAATTTCCCCTTGAAACTTTAGAGTCAGTACAGAGATGGAGTCAGTGATTTTGTGTTTCAGTGTTTTAGTCTTAAGATCAGTGTCTCTATTACTACTAGAAGCTAGTCTTTGAGCTCGAGGGTGACAAGTCGAGTTGATCATTTCACCGAGATAAATTACAGCATAATACTCAAGATACATACGAGAATACTATCTCAGTGAGTTAGTGTACTTATAAGTAAATATGCATACTTACTAGGCTTGTCTTTACTTACCAGGCTTGTCTATACTTACTAGGTCTGTCTATACTTACTAGGTATGTCTATACTTACTAGGTCTGTCTATACTTACTAGGCTTGTCTTTACTTTCCAGGCTTGTCTATACTTACTAGGATTGTCTATACTTACTAGGCTTGTTTATACTTACTAGGTCTGTCTATAATTACTAGGTATGTCTATACTTACTAGGGATGTCTATACTTACTAGGCTTGTTTATACTTACTAGGTCTGTCTATAATTACTAGGTATGTCTATACTTACTAGGGATGTCTATACTTACTAGGCTTGTCTTTACTTACCAGGCTTGTTTATACTTACTAGGTCTGTCTATAATTACTAGGTATGTCTATACTTACTAGGGATGTCTATACTTACTAGGCTTGTTTATACTTACTAGGTCTGTCTATAATTACTAGGTATGTCTATACTTACTAGGCTTGTCTACACTGACTAGGTCTGTCGATACTGTCTATACTTACTAGGCTTGTCTTTACTTACTAGGCCTGTCTATACTGTCTATACTTCCTAGGTTTGTCTATACTTACTAGGCTTGTTTATACTTACTAGGTCTGTCTATAATTACTAGGTATGTCTATACTTACTAGGCCTGTCTATATTGTCTATACTTACTAGGTTTGTCTATACTTACTAGGCTTGTCTTTACTTTCCAGGCTTGTCTATACTTACTAGGACTGTCTATACTGTCTATACTTACTAGCTTTGTCTATACTTACTAGGCTTGTCTTTACTTTCCAGGCTTGTCTATACTTACTAGGATTGTCTATACTTACTAGGCTTGTTTATACTTACTAGGTCTGTCTATACTGTCTATACTTACTAGGCTTGTCTTTACTTACTAGGCCTGTCTATACTGTCTATACTTGCTAGGTTTGTCTATACTTACTAGGCTTGTTTATACTTACTAGGTCTGTCTATACTTACTAGGCTTTTCTATACTTACAAGGTCTGTCTATACTTACTAGGCTTTTCTATACTTACAAGGTCTGTCTATACTTACTAGGCTTTTCTATACTTACAAGGTCTGTCTATACTTACTAGGCTTTTCTATACTTACAAGGTCTGTCTATACTTACTAGGCCTGTCTATACTGTCTATACTTCCTAGGTTTGTCTATACTTACTAGGCTTGTTTATACTTACTAGGTCTGTCTATACTGTCTATACTTACTAGGCTTGTCTATACTTACTAGGCCTGTCTATACTAACCAGGCTTGTCTATACTTACTAGGTTTGTCTATACTTACTAGGCTTGTCTATACTTACTAGGCTTGTCTATCCTTACTAGGCTTGTCTATACTTACTNTCTGTCTTTACTTACCAGGCTTGTCTATACTTACTAGGTATGTCTATACTTACTAGGTATGTCTATACTTACTAGGCTTGTCTATACTTACTAGGGCTGTCTATACTTACTAGGTCTGTCTTACTAGGCTTGTCTATACTTACTAGGCTTTTCTATACTTGCTAGGCTTGTCTATACTTACTAGGCTTTTCTATACTTACTAGGCTTGTCTTTACTTACTAGGCTTGTCTATACTTGCTAGGCTTGTCTATACTTACTAGGGGTGTCTATACTTACTAGGCTTGTCTATACTTACTAGGCTTGTCTATACTTACTAGGGCTGTCTATACTTACTAGGTCTGTCTTACTAGGCTTGTCTATACTTACTAGGCTTTTCTATACTTACTAGGCTTGTCTTTACTTACTAGGCTTGTCTATACTTGCTAGGCTTGTCTTTACTTACTAGGCTTGTCTATACTTGCTAGGCTTGTCTTTACTTACTAGGCTTGTCTATACTTGCTAGGCTTGTCTTTACTTACTAGGCTTGTCTATACTTGCTAGGCTTGTCTTTACTTACTAGGCTTGTCTATACTTACTAGGCCTGTCTATACTAACCAGGCTTGTCTATACTTACTAGGTTTGTCTATACTTACTAGGCTTGTCTTTACTTACTAGGCTTGTCTTTACTTATTAGGCTTGTCTATACTTACTAGGCTTGTCTATACTTGCTAGGCTTGTCTATACTTACTAGGCTTGTCTAACTAGGTATGTCTATACTTACTAGGCTTGTCTATACTTACTAGGTCTATCTATACTTACTAGGTCTGTCTATACTTACTAGGTTTGTCTTTACTTACTAGGCTTGTCTATACTTACTAGGGCTGTCTATACTTACTAGGTCTGTCTTACTAGGCTTGTCTATACTTACTAGGCTTTTCTATACTTACTAGGCTTGTCTTTACTTACTAGGCTTGTCTTTACTTATTAGGCTTGTCTATACTTACTAGGCTTGTCTATACTTACTAGGGCTGTCTATACTTACTAGGTCTGTCTTACTAGGCTTGTCTTTACTTACTAGGCTTGTCTATACTTGCTAGGCTTGTCTATACTTACTAGGGGTGTCTATACTTACTAGGCTTGTCTATACTTACTAGGGCTGTCTATACTTACTAGGTCTGTCTTACTAGGCTTGTCTTTACTTACTAGGCTTGTCTATACTTACTAGGTATGTCTATACTTACTAGGCTTGTCTATTCTTACTAGGTCTGTCTTTACTTACCAGGCTTGTCTATACTTACTAGGTATGTCTATACTTACTAGGCTTGTCTATTCTTACTAGGCTTGTCTATACTTACTAGGCCTGTCTTTACTTATTAGGTCTGTCTATACTTACTAGGTTTGTCTATACTTACTAGGCTTGTCTATCCTTACTAGGCTTGTCTATACTTACTAGGTCTGTCTTTACTTACCAGGCTTGTCTATACTTACTAGGTCTGTCTATACTTACTAGGCTTGTCTATACTTACTAGGTCTATCTATACTTACTAGGTCTGTCTATACTTACTAGGTCTGTCTTACTAGGCTTGTCTATACTTACTAGGCTTGTCTTTACTTACTAGGCTTGTCTTTACTTATTAGGCTTGTCTATACTTACTAGGCTTGTCTATACTGTACTGTATCAAATCTTCCCACAGTTCCTGTTCATTCTGATCTTTACAGAACTCAATGGCTTGGTTCACATCTTGAAGTCTTGATGTGATCAATTCTAATGCCTGCTTAATGTTACCCATCCGACCTGGAGTGGAAAACAACACACAGACCATGAATATGATTAAAACAATTTCTATCACTTCTGTCTGGACTGAGAAATCTCGGGGTTTAAATTGTTCTCTCTATATCCCAAAGAAATATCTTTATCCCACAGGAGGAATGTCTATATCCCACAGGAATGTCTGTATCCCATAGGATTGTCTATATCCCACAGAAATGTCTATATATCACAGGAATGTCTATATCTCACGGGCATGTCTATATCTCACAGGAATGTCTATATCCCACAGGAATGTCTAAATCCCACAGGAATGTCTAAATCTCACAGGGATGTCTATATCTCACAGGAATGTCTAAATCCCACAGGAATGTCTATATCCCACAGGCATGTCTATATCCCACAGGCATGTCTATATCTCACAGGAATGTCTATATCCCACGGGCATGTCTATATCCCACAGGAATGTCTATATCCCACAGGAATGTCTAAATCCAACAGGAATGTCTATATCCCACAGGAATGTCCATATCTCACAGGAATGTCTATATCCAACAGGAATGTCTATATCCA
>NW_018403390.1:21201-26111 GCF_002113885.1 Mizuhopecten yessoensis | reverse complement strand
ATGTCTATATCCCACAAGAATGTTTATATCCCACAGGAATGTCTAGACCCCACAGGCATGTTCATATCCCACAGGAATGTCTATATCCCACAGGATTGTCTATATCCCAAAGGAAGGTCTATATCCCACAGGCATGTCTATATCCCACAAGAATGTCTATATCCCACAGGATTGTCTATATACCAAAGGAAGGTCTATATCCCACAGGCATGTCTATATCCCACAAGAATGTCTATATCCCACAGGATTGTCTATATCCCAAAGGAAGGTCTATATCCCACAGGCATGTCTATATCCCACAAGAATGTCTATATCCCACAGGAATGTCTAGACCCCACAGGAATGTCTATATCCCACAGACATGTCTATTTCCCACAGAAATGTCTATATATCACAGGAATGTCTATATCCCACAGGCATGTCTATATCCCACAAGAATGTCTATATCCCACAGGATTGTCTATATCCCACAGGAATCTCTAGACCCCACAGGAATGTCTATATCCCACAGGAATGTCTAGACCCCACAGGAATGTCTATATCCCACCGACATGTCTATTTCCCACAGGAATGTCTATATATCACAAGAATGTTTATATCCCACAGGAATGTCTATATCTCACAGTAATGTCTATATCCCACAGGAATGTCTATATCCCACAGGATTGTCTATATCCCACAGACATGGCTATTTCCCACAGGAATGTCTATATATCACAAGAATGTTTATATCCCACAGGAATGTCTATATCTCACAGTAATGTCTATATCCCACAGGAATGTCTATATCCCACAGGATTGTCTATATCCCACAGACATGTCTATTTCCCACAGGAATGTCTATATATCACAAGAATGTTTATATCCCACAGGAATGTCTATATCTCACAGGAATGTCTATATCCCACAGGCATGTCTATATCCCACAGGAATGTCTATATCCCACAGGATTGTCTATATCCCACAGACATGTCTATTTCCCACAGGAATGTCTCTATATCACAGTAATGTCTATATCCCACAGGATTGTCTATATCCAACCGGAATGTCTATATCCCACAGGAATGTCTATATATCCCACAGGAATGTCCATATCCCACAGGATTGTCTATATCCTACAGGAATGTCTATATCCCACAGGAATATCTATATATCACAGGCATGTCTATATCTCACAGGAATGTCTATATCCCACAGGCATGTCTATATCCCAGAGGAATGTCTATATCTCACAGGAATGTCTATATCCCACAGGAATATCTATATCCCACAGGAATATCTATATCCCACAGGAACGTCTATATCCCACAGGAATATCTATATCCCACAGGAATGTCTATATACCACAGTAATATCTATATCCCACAGGCATGTCTATATCTCTCAGGATTGTCTATATCCAACAGGAATGTCTATATCCCCCAGGATTGTCTATATCTCACAGGAATGTCCATATCCCACAGGATTGTCTATTTCCCACAGGAATGTCTATATTGTCTATATCCCAGAGGAATGTCTATATCTCACACGAATATCTATATCCCACAGGACTGTCTATTTCCCACAGGAATTTCTGTATCCCACAGGAATATCTATATCCCACAGGCATGTCCATATCCCACAGGATTGTCTATTTCCCACAGGAATGTCTATATACCACAGTAATATCTATATCCCACAGGCATGTCCATATCCCACAGGATTGTCTATTTCCCACAGGAATTTCTGTATCCCACAGGAATATCTATAACCAACAGGAATATCTATATCCCGCAGGAATGTCTATATCCCATAGGAATGCAGGAATGTCTATAGCTCACAGGAATATCTATATCCAACAGGAATATCTATATCCCGCAGGAATGTCTATATCCCACAGTATTGTCTATATATCACAGGAACGTCTATATCTCACAGGAATATCTATATGCCACAGGAGTGTCTATATATCCCACAAGAATGTCTATATCCCAGAGGATTGTCTATATCCCACAGACATGTCTATTTCCCACAGGAATGTCTATATATCACAAGAATGTTTATATCCCACAGGAATGTCTTGACCCCACAGGATTGTCTATATCTCACAGGAATATCTATATCCCGCAGGAATGTCTATATCCCACAGTATTGTCTATATATCACAGGCATGTCTATATCTCACAGGAATGTCCATATCCCACAGGATTGTCTATAGAATATCTATATCCCACAGGACTGTCTATTTCCCACAGGAATGTCTATATTGTCTATATCCCAGAGGAATGTCTATATCTCACACGAATATCTATATCCCACAGGCATGTCTATATCCCACAGGATTGTCTATAGAATATCTATATCCCACAGGCATGTCTATATCTCTCAGGATTGTCTATATCTCACAGGAATGTCCATATCCCACAGGATTGTCTCTATCCCACAGGAATGTCCATATTCCACAGGATTGTCTATATCCTACAGGAATGTCTATATCCCACAGGCATGTCTATAGTCTATATCTCACACGAATATCTATATCCCACAGGAGTGCCTATATATCACAGGAATGTCTTTATCTCACAGGAATGTCTATAGCTCACAGGAATATCTATATCTCACAGGAATATCTATATCTCACAGGAATATCTATATCTCACAGGAATATCTATATGCCACAGGAGTGTCTATATATCACAGGAATATCTATATCCAACATGAATATCTATATCCCACAGGCATGTCCATATCCCACAGGATTGTCTATCACAGGAATGTCTATATCTCAAAGGAATATCTATATCCCACAAGAATGTCTATATCCCACAAGAATGTTTATATCCCACAGGAATGTCCATATTCCACAGGATTGTCTATATCTCACAGGAATATCTATATCTCACAGGAATATCTATATGCCACAGGAGTGTCTATATATCCCACAAGAATGTCTATATCCCAGAGGATTGTCTATATCCCACAGACATGTCTATTTCCCACAGGAATATCTATAGGCATGTCTATATCCCACAAGAATGTTTATATCCCACAGGAATGTCGATATCCCACAGGAATATCTGGGGGCCACAGGATTGTCTATATCTCACAGGAATGTCCATATCCCACAGGATTGTCTCTATCCCACAGGAATGTCCATATTCCACAGGATTGTCTATATCTCACAGGAATATCTATATGCCACAGGAGTGTCTATATATCACGGGAATGTCTATATCCCACAAGAATGTTTATATCCCACAGGAATGTCCATATTCCACAGGATTGTCTATATCTCACAGGAATGTCCATATCCCACAGGATTGTCTCTATCCCACAGGAATGTCTAGACCCCACAGGAATGTCTATATCCAACAGGAATGTCTATATCCCCCAGGATTGTCTATTTCCCACAGGAATTTCTGTATCCCACAGGAATATCTATTATATCCCACAGGAATGTCAATATCCCACAGGATTGTCTCTATCCCACAGGAATGTCCATATTCCACAGGATTGTCTATATCCTACAGGAATGTCTATATCCCCCAGGATTGTCTATTTCCCACAGGAATGTCTATATACCACAGTAATATCTATATCCCACAGGACTGTCTATTTCCCACAGGAATATCTGTATCCCACAGGAATATCTATAGGCATGTCTATATCCCACAGGGATGCAGGAATGTCTATATCTGTCTATATCCCACAGGCATGTCTATATCTCACAGGAATATCTATATCTCACAGGAATATCTATATGCCACAGGAGTGTCTATATATCCCACAAGAATGTCTATATCCCAGAGGAATGTCTATATCTCACAGGCATGTCTATATCTCACAGGAATGTCCATATCCCACAGGATTGTCTCTATCCCACAGGAATGTCTATATACCACAGTAATATCTATATCCCACAGGAATAATGTCTATATCCCAGAGGAATGTCTATATCTCACACGAATATCTATATCCCACAGGCATGTCTATAGTCTATATCTCACACGAATATCTATATCCCACAGGCATGTCCATATCCCACAGGATTGTCTCTATCCCACAGGAATGTCCATATTCCACAGGATTGTCTATATCCCAAAGGAAGGTCTATATCCCACAGGCATGTCTATAGTCTATATCTCACACGAATATCTATATCCCACAGGATAGTCTATATCCCACAGGAATGTCGATATCCCACAGGAATATCTGGGGGCCACAGGATTGTCTATATCTCACAGGAATGTCTATAGCTCACAGGAATATCTATATCTCACAGGAATATCTATATGCCACAGGAGTGTCTATATATCACAGGAACGTCTATATCTCACAGGAATGTCTATATATCCCACAGGAATGTCCATATTCCACAGGATTGTCTATATCCTACAGGAATGTCTATATCCCATAGGAATGCAGGAATGTCTATAGCTCACAGGAATATCTATATCCGACAGGAATATCTATATCCCACAGGCATGTCTATATCCCACAGGAATGTCTATATCTCACAGGAATATCTATATCCCACAGGAGTGTCTATATATCACAGGAATGTCTATATCCCACAGGAATGCAGGAATGTCTATATCTCACAGGAATGTCTATATCTCACAGGAATATCTATATCCCACAGGCATGTTTATATCCCACAGGAATATCCATATCCCACAGGATTGTCTATATATCACAGGAATGTCTATATCTCACAGGAATGTCCATATCCCACAGGATTGTCTATATCCCACAGGATTGTCTATTTCCCACAGGAATGTCTATATCCCACAGGAATATCTATATCCCACAGGCATGTCTATATCCCACAGGAATATCTATATCCCACAGGAATGTCTATATCCCACAGGAATATCTGTATCCCACAGGAATATCTATATCCCACAGGAACGTCTATATCCCACAGGAAT
>NW_018403390.1:8426-18128 GCF_002113885.1 Mizuhopecten yessoensis | reverse complement strand
GAGAGATACATGTGTGAAGGGTGGGAGAATCTCCAACTAAAACGAGAGATACATGTGTGAAGGGTGTGAGAATCTCCAACTAAAACGAGAGATACATGTGTGAAGGGTGGGATATTCTCCAACTAAAACGAGAGATACATGTGTAAAGGGTGGGAGATTCTCCAACTAAAACGAGAGATATATGTGTGAAGGGTGGGAGAATCTTCATCTAAAACGAGAGATACATGTGTAAAGGGTGGGAGATTCTCCAACTAAACCGAGAGATACATGTGTGAAGGATGGGAGATTCTCCAACTAAAACGAGAGATATATGTGTGAAGGGTGGGAGAATACATGTGTGAAGGGTGGGAGAAACTCCAACTAAAACGAGAGATATATGTGTGAAGGGGGGGAGAATCTCCAACTAAAACCAGAGATACATGTGTGAAGGGTGGGAGATTCTCCAACTAAAACGAGAGATACATGTGTGAAGGGTGGGAGAATCTCCATCTAAAACAAGAGATACATGTGTGAAGGGTGGGAGAATCTCCAACAAAAACGAGAGATACATGTGTGAAGGGTGGGAGATTCTCCAACTAAAACGAGAGATACATGTGTGAAGGGTGGGAGAATCTCCAACTAAAACGAGAGATACATGTGTGAAGGGAGAAAAGTTTATCAGCACATGTCTGACATTTCACACTTATTGTCAAGATGAAGTTTCCTTATAAGCGTCCTGTCTGTTCGTTTGACTGAAGTTTCCTTATAAGCGTCCCGTCTGTTCGTTTGACTGAAGTTTCCTTATGAGCGCTCTGTCTGTTCGTTTGACTGAAGTTTCCTTATAAGCGTCCTGTCTGTTTGTTTGACTGAAGTTTACTTATAAGCGTCCTGGCTGTTCGTTTGACTGAGGTTTCCTTATGAGCGCCCTGTCTGTTCGTTTGGCTGAAGATTCCTTATAAGCGCCCTGTCTGTTCGTTTGGCTGAAGATTCCTTATAAGCGTCCCGTCTGTTCGTTTGACTTAAGTTTCCTTATAAGGGTCCTGTCTGTTCGCCTGACTGAAGTTTCCTTATAAGCGTCCTGTCTGTTCGTTTGACTGAAGTTTCCTTATGAGCGTCCTGTCTATTCGTTTGACTGTGATTAAGTGTCTGCTTGTGTAGCTACCACACATATTACAGATCATCTTTACCAACACAAACAAACTTCTTACCCAATAAAAACACCTGTTCAGGTATGAAGTCCCTCATCTCACATTCTTCCAGCGCCATCTGGAGGGGGTAATGGTTACTACTGCGGAGGAAGGGCAGTAACCGCGGCCTGTCATACTCAGCGTACAGTCTCACTTGTTTGCCGTGGTATTTCTGGCAGAGCTGGGGATCTTTCTGGAACAGCTTATCCAGGTACTGGCAGAGGAATATCAATATTGTTAGTTTCAAATCTTGATTATAACATTTATCTAAAACTTCCTGGAGGTTACCACACTGTCTTTCAATTTTTATTTTACTGATTTTAAATACATTTGAGGGAAAGAGTAAGATAAAGTAACCCATCCATAACATTGTAATGATATTATATTATTAATCAAGCTCTTTTTATAACTCCTTAGATTTTTGGTTAATTGTATGTAGCAGTATCATGATTGGCCACAGATAGCTAAGATAACTTATGAGTCGGAGTAGAATTTTATTTGTTTTGTACTGAGTCTTTGATATGTTAATTCTTTGGATTTCTGAGCCCATATCAAAGACATATTGTCTGGATGATAATAATAATTTGAGGTTCTCGTATACCGCTTACTCACAACCAAGTTTGTAGGTAGTCTCAAAGTGGTTCACAAATTATTATCCGTGATTATAGGGCCTTTGCAATCAGCCAATATCTTTCTAAACTCCCTCGGGAGTAACAGCTGGAGCTGTCATTTCGGCGCTCACAGCTAGCATACAACAATTCTGCACTGCCCAATCACGTACTCATTTACAGCTGAGTAGATTGGAACAAGCAGAGTAAAGTATCTTGTTCAAAGATACAACACAGTGCCTTGTCGTGACTCGAACCCGCAACCCTTCGGTCACGAGCCTTCTAGGTTAAAGCGTTAATCGTAATTTTTTTTTACACTTTTTCACGTCATGCATAATAAATATTGCTACATCAGAAAAGCGCGGGAAAGTGTAGCGTATTTGTTGACGCCAAGTTCTTATGACGTCACGCTTGACAACAATACAGAGCGCCATTTTGAATGGATTTTCACTTCAGTTTTGACGTTTGCTGCTATTATCTGGTAAGATTTCCAGATAAAAATGGTATTGATTGTAAAGTTATGTTAAATCAATAATACATGCTGCAGACTTATTCTGCTGTCAGTTCATCTAAACAACGTTCAGATTGGACAATACTAAGAGTGATGTTTTACACTTGTGAAATTATAATATTTTGATAACTTACCACATCATTACAAGTCCTGATAACTTACCACACAATTATAAGTCATGATAACTTACCACATATAAATTCTGGGGAGTTTTCTCCAACTGTTGCACAACATTGTCAATCTAAAATATAGAAATGAATTATCTACATCAATCCGTTTCTAGAGATAGGACTCTAGCTCATCAGACTGGGATAATGTTTACATCCCTATAGCAAATTTATACTGATTTCATCATATTGCTTTACTACACTTTTTATTATAAGACTATCATCTTGTGATAATCCGACATAACTATCATGTTTATCATCTTGTGATAATCCGACATAATCCGAGTCATTAAGTATTGACTCACTATCCCGTATGTTGGCTGTTATCATTAAGTACTGATTCACTGTCCCATATGTTGGCTGTTGGCTGTTGGCATGTTTATCATCTTGTGATAATCCGACATAACTATCATGTTTATCCTCTTGTGATAATCCGACATAACTATCATGTTTATCATCTTGTGATAATCCGACATAATCCGAGTCATTAAGTATTGACTCACTATCCCGTATGTTGGCTGTTATCATTAAGTACTGATTCACTGTCCCATATGTTGGCTGTTATTCAATAGGTACTGACTCACTATCCCGTATGTTGGCTGTTATTCAATAGGTTCTGACTCACTATCCCGTTTGTTTATCATTAAGTATTGACTCACTATCCCATATGTTGGCTGTTTATCGATAAGTACTGACTCACTATACCATATGTTTATCAATAAATATTGACTCACTATCCCATATGTTGGCTGTTTATCAATAATTACTGACTCACTATCCCATATGTTGGCTGTTTATCGATAAGTACTGACTCACTATCCCATGTTATAGGGCCATCACCTAGGATACAAAGCTACTTACAGACATTTTCGTCATGTTACCAATCAGCATGGCCACAGCCTGGTCACAGTCAAACTCCATGAGTTGTACAATTTTATCACTGATGGAGTCAAACAGGTCATGTTTATAGATCAACTGGAATACATCCTTGTGTTTAAGCCTGCAATAAATGTAACAGAATTGTGTTTAAAACATTCCTTATTCTTCAAAACGTTATTGAGTTCAAAGTTTCGATGAATACAGTTGTGTGTAAAAAAAACTGTGGCAAATGTCACATAGCTGTATAAGGAACTAGACAGATCAAACCAGATATAGAAAATCTAGCATGAGTCATCTAATGGGACATTTGAGAAGTGAGTTACCTCTCTAATGTGAGAGTTACCTCTCTAATGTGAGAGTTATCTATCTAATGTGCGAGTATAATCTCTCTGAGGTGTGAGTTATCTCTCTGAGGTATGAGTTACCTCTCTAATGTGTAGGGCTGGGACGAAACAGGATTTTTTCGAATCGGTTCGATTTCGATTTTGATCGATTCGAAAAAATCGATTCGAAGGGATCAAAATCGAAATCGAACCGATTCGAAAAAATCCTGATTCCAAAAAACTTGATACACACTTTCTCATAAAAACATAAGAATCAAGTATAAAACCTTTATTTAAGGCATAACAAAACAAAAGTAACAGTTTATAAAGGAGCCATGGTAACATATTAAATATTTTTCCAAGTTAAAATGTTTTCACTGCTAGGGGTAGATCGTGTTGATATTGATTGCTGCTAGCCATTAAAAGATTTGACATCGAAGACGTAGACACTGTTTGGTATTTGAATGCAGTGTTCCCTGTCACTTTTGTAATTGTTTTTTTTTGTACCCCATACCTTTCAAAATGGGGGTATGGCTGCATATATTAGGGGTACACCTTATCTAAATCCCCATGAGTATGTAATATCATCACAAAATTGTTAACTAATTGTAGCAATGTCATTTTTACAGGTTTTTATATATTTCATTATATTTCCAGTTTGTCATAGAATAAAAACACCAAGAATTAGTCAGTAACAGAATGAAAATTGTGTAAGGAGTACCCAAATCGGACCAGTACCCAAATCGGATCACTTTTGGCATGCACCAGTTTATTTCTACAGATGATTCGTTTTTAAGTTGAAATTGCACAAGAAAACGTATTTCAAACTCAAATGTCAGTGTTTTGATTACGTCTTTAAAAATGGCCCATATTACTGAAACAGAGATCATGTAACTTACCCACACTGGGCACAGACAGTCATTATGTAATAATATGAACTGAAAGTTGTCGTCTTTAGCTGATGACTGAAATCCAAATAGAGTCTGCTGTTTTTTCCGTCATTCATGATCAATTATGCAGTATAGTGATAATCAGCCCCGAGGATACCGATAGTCCGGCTACGCACTCGGGTATTATCGTAGGACAGTATGGACTCATAACCTCCCGTAGTAATTATATTCGCCGCTTGGTGCGCTGCATGCATTGTTTACTACAGGACTTCCGTCATTCGTGGGAAATTCTGACAGTCGCTTTCAATCTTCTGAATATCATCATTTAAAATACAAACATGCTACAAAAATGGCTTAACATTGTACAAAATTATTGTGCATACAGTCACGCTTAGTATGAAGAATTGGAACCGAACCGATTTCGGGAAGTCCTTATCGGTGATTCTAATGTGTACGTTATCTCTCTGAGGTGTAAGTTATCTCTCAGAGGTGTAAGTTATCTCTCAGAGGTGTAAGTTATCTCTCTGAGGTGTAAGTTATCTCTCAGAGGTGTGAGTTATCTCTCATAGGTGTGTGTTATCTCTCTAATGTGTAAGTTATCTCTCAAAGGTGTAAGAAATCTCTCAGAGGTGTAAGTCATCTCTCTAACATGTAAGTTATCTCTCAAAGGTGTAAGTTATTTCTCAGAGGTGTAAGTTATCTCTCTAGAGGTATAAGTTATTTCTCATAGGTGTAAGTTATCTCTAAAAGGTGTAAGTTATCTCTCAAAGGTGTAAGTAATCTCTCAGAGGTGTAAGTCATCTCTCAGAGGTGTAAGTTATCTCTCTAATGTGTAAGTTATCTCTCTGAGGTGTAAGTTATCTCTAATGTGTAAGTTATCTCTCAGAGGTGTAAGTTATCTCTCAGAGGTGTAAGTTATCTCTCTAATGTGTAAGTTATCTCTCTGAGGTGTAAGTTATCTCTAATGTGTAAGTTATCTCTCAGAGGTGTAAGTTATCTCTCAGAGGTGTAAGTTATCTCTCTAATGTGTATGTTATCTCTCTGAGGTGTAAGTTATCTCTAATGTGTAAGTTATCTCTCAGAGGTGTAAGTTATCTCTCAGAGGTGTGAGTTATCTCTCTAGAGGTGTGAGTTATCTATCAGAGGTGTGAGTTATCTCTAAGAGGTGTGAGTTATCTCTAAGAGGTGTGAGTTATCTCTCTAATGCATAAGCTATCTCTCTGAGGTGTGAGTTATCTCTAAGAGGTGTAAGTTATCTCTCAGAGGTGTGAGTTATCTCTCTAGAGGTGTGAGTTATCTCTCAGAGGTGTAAGCTATCTTACAGAGGTGTAAGTTGTCTCACAGAGGTGTAAGTTATCTCACAGAGGTGTAAGTTATCTCACAGAGGTGTAAGTTATCTCTAAGAGGTGTGAGTTATCTCTAAGAGGTGTGAGTTATCTCTCTAATGCGTAAGCTATCTCTCTGAGGTGTGAGTTATCTCTCTAATGCGTAAGTTATCTCTCAGAGGTGTGAGTTATCTCTCAGAGGTGTAAGTTATCTCTCTAATGTGTAAGAAATCTCTCAGAGGAGTAAGTCATCTCTCTAACGTGTAAGTTATCTCTCAAAGGTGTAAGTTATTTCTCAGAGGTGTAAGTTATCTCACAGAGGTGTAAGTTATCTCACAGAGGTGTAAGTTATCTCTCAGAGGTGTAAGTTATCTCTCAGAGGTTTAAGTTATCTCTCAGAGGTGTAAGTTATCTCTCTAATGTGTACGTTATCTCTCTAATGTGTACGTTATCTCTCTAATGTGTAAGTTATCTCTAGGAGGTGTAAGTTATCTCTCAGAGGTGTACGTTATCTCTCTAATGTGTAAGTTATCTCTCAGAGGTGTAAGTTATCTCACAGAGGTGTAAGTTATCTCTCAGAGGTGTAAGTTATCTCTCAGAGGTGTAAGTTATCTCTCAGAGGTGTAAGTTATCTCTCAGAGGTGTAAGTTATCTCTCAGAGGTGTAAGTTATCTCTCAGGAGGTGTGAGTTATCTCTCAAAGGTGTAAGTTATCTCTCTAATGTGTAAGTTATCTCTCAGAGGTGTAAGTTATCTCTCAGAGGTGTAACTTACCTGTCTAGAGGTGTGAGTTATCTCTCTGAGGTGTGAGTTATCTCTCTAATGTGTAAGTTATCTCTCAGAGGTGTAAGTTATCTCTCAGAGGTGTAAGTTATCTCTCAGAGGTGTAAGTTATCTCTCTAATGTGTAAGTTATCTCTCTGAGGTGTGAGTTATCTCTCTAATGTGTAAGTTATCTCACAGAGGTGTAAGTTATCTCTCAGAGGTGTGAGTTATCTCTCAGAGATGTAAGTTATCTCTCACAGGTGTAAGTTATCTCTCAGAGGTGTAAGTTATCTCTCAGAGGTGTGCGTCATGTCTTTATCTTCACAGTGAGAGAACACTATCCTTAACCTGTAACCATTACTTACTTGATGTAGATAGCCAAGGCCTTGTCAAAGGATCTTTCAAAGGAATATCTGAAATACATTAAATCAATATAACTACTTTAGTATAGATTTTAGTACATTTGGTCTTTGACCTTGAAAAGGGTTGAGGTCGTTTAGTTGGATACACTGAAGGTTTCATGCTAAATATCATGTCCTAGGCAGGGTACAGTGGTAAGGCCTACCTGTAGAAATTAAAGCTACTTGTTCAAATAATGCAGTATGCTCAAATGTAGCAGTAATTCAGCAAGGGAGATAACTATAAAATAGTGGGAGTTTTTGGAGGAAAGGTATATTAATCTCCCTTTGCTAACTCAAGAATTTGAAGATAGTGTTATAATTGAAAAGGTCTTCTTAAATTCTTCAAAGTGTATGGTGCTTCCACAGAAGTCATTTAAAAAAATAAATAATTGAGGACAGACAAAGAATAGATGTTTGTGCCAAGAGAAAGCAATAAACTAATAAACAGAGATTTGTTGTCAGATTGAGGATATAGGTGAAATGAGTACCATCTGGGCAACAGATAAATCATCAGGACGTCCTTATAGACTATCTAACTGCCAGCTAGACGGTGCTTATATTAACATTAGCTATAATCTGTCAACAAATCAAAAGCAAGATAAACTTACAGTTCCCCTAGAGCCTGTAGTAACGTCTTGTTGCCACGGTTACTGTCAAGTCGCTCAAGTGTGGAGTTTATAAGAGTCTTCACATTGTACAGGTAACTAGGCCATTCCTTAATCATCTTCAGGTATGTCTATAAATAGGATTGAAAGTAATCAACATTCAGGTAGAAAAGAGGACCACTTCATCATTGTATGGACTGTGTAAGTGTGAAAATAGCAAAGGATAAATTCAACGCTTACAAAGCAGTCAAGTGTCCCCAAAGTCAAGTGTACCCACAGTCAAGTGTATCCACAGTCAAGTGTATCGACAGTACCAATAGTCAAATGTTCACACAGTCAAGTGTACCCACAGTCAAGTGTACCCACAGTCAAGTGTACCAACAGTCAAGTGTATCCACAGTCAAGTGTGTCCACAGTACCAACAGTCAAATGTTCCCACAGTCAAGTGTACCCCCAGTACCAACAGTCAAGTGTATCCACAGTCAAGGGTACCCCCAGTCCCAACAGTCAAGTGTATCCACAATCAAGTGTGTCCACAGTCAAGTGTACCCCCAGTACCAACAGTCAAGTGTAACCACAATCAAGTGTATCCACAGTCAAGTGTATCCACAGTCAAGTGTATCCACAGTCAAATGTACACACAGCCAAGTATCCCCAAAGTCAAGTGTACCCAATGTCAAGTGTCCCCAAAGTCAAGTGTTCCCAAAGTCAAGTGTATCCACAGTACCAACAGTCAAGTTTACCCAAAGTACCAACAGTCAAGTGTACCCAAAGTACCAACAGTCAAGTTTATCCACAGTACCAATAGTCAAGTGTATCCACAGTACCAACAGTCAAGTGTATCTACAGTACCAACAGTCAAGTGTATCCGAAGTACCAACAGTCAAGTGTATCCACAGTAACAACAGTCAAGTGTATCCACATTACCAACAGTCAAGTGTACCCACAGTACCAACAGTCAAGTGTACCCAAAGTCAAGTGTACCCACAGTACCAATAGTCAAGTGTATCGACAGTACCAACAGTCAAGTGTACCCACAGTACCAACAGTCAAGCGTATCCACAGTACCAACAGTCAAGTGTATCCAAAGTACCAACAGTCAAGTGTACCCAAAGTACCAACAGTCAAGTGTATCCAAAGTACCAACAGTCAAGTGTCCCCACAGTCAAGTGTACCCAAAGTCATGTGTATCCAAAGTACCAACAGTCAAGTGTACCCAAGGTACCAACAGTCAAGTGTACCCACAGTACCAACAGTAAAGTGTATCGAGTCAAGTGTACCTACAGTCAAGTGTACATACCGTCAAGTGTACCTACAGTCAAATGTATACACAGTCAAATGTATCCACAGTCAAGTGTACCCACAGTCAAATGTATCCACATCACCAACAGTCAAGTGTATCCACAGTCAAGTGTACATACAGTCAAGTGTACCCACAGTACACACAGTCAAGTGTACCCACAGTCAAGTGTACCTACAGTCAAGTGTACTCACAA
Source organism: Mizuhopecten yessoensis (assembly GCF_002113885.1). Lineage (NCBI taxonomy): Eukaryota > Metazoa > Mollusca > Bivalvia > Pectinida > Pectinidae > Mizuhopecten > Mizuhopecten yessoensis. The sequence goes on along the minus strand of NW_018403390.1, from coordinate 8,994 downwards.
TACACACAGTCAAGTGTACCCACAGTCAAGTGTAACCACAGTACCAACAGTCAAGTGTATCCACAGTACCAATAGTCAAGTGTACCCACAGTACCAATAGTCAAGTGTATCCACCCACAGTACCAACAGTCAAGTGTATCCACAGTCAAGTGTAACCACAGTACATACAGTCAAGTGTATCCACAGTCAAATGTACACACAGTCAAGTGTACCTACAGTCAAGTGTTACCACAGTACACACAGTCAATTGTACCAACAGTCAAGTGCTGCCACAGTACCCGCAGTCAAGTGTATCCACAGTCAAGTGTACACACAGTCAAGTGTACCTACAGTCAAGTGTATCCACAGTACCAACAGTCAAGTGTATCCACAGTACCAATAGTCAAGTGTATCCACCCACATTACCAACAGTCAAGTGTATCTACAGTACCAACAGTCAAGTGTATCCGAAGTACCAACAGTCAAGTGTACCCAAAGTACCAACAGTCAAGTGTCCCACAGTACCAACAGTCAAGTGTCTCCACAGTACCAACAGTCAAGTGTCCCACAGTACCAACAGTCAAGTGTC